>NW_027503012.1:0-40334 GCF_021521415.1 Bidens hawaiensis | reverse complement strand
GTCATGTGCAAAGCACATGAGGGTAATTACATAATTTTACAAATTTAATCATTAGAGGTAAAAGAATAAATATTTTCTTATATTTGTAAATAAAAAATTAAATAAACTCCCAAGAGCATACAATCCATAGTCATCACCTATCTCTATCGTCTCTTTCTCTCCAAAATGCAAAACCACCATCACCCCCACCTACCGCCACCATCACCCTCTCGTTCATCACTCACATCCTCATCTTCTTCGTCGCCACCGACGGAAGGACACGTCGGAAAATCCAGTCGGGCCATCCCGTCACCGGAAAAAACCCAATCAAAAACTGGTTGACCCTTTGCAAAGTCAAAAACGAGTTGATAATATTAACCCAACCATCAAAAACCACAACCACCGATTTAACAACCTCGGGTCCGATGGGATACTCCGAATTTTTGTGATTAGTAGCTAGGGTTTGTAGGGTTTAATGGTTTCTAGGGGTGGCCGGTGGAGAAACAGGTTTGGGGGTAGGTGAAGTAATAGTGACCGCACCGGTGGTTGTAGGAGAGGCGATGCTGGAGCCGGCGACGACGGTGGTGTCTTGGTGGGTTTTTTCAACCTTCTTGTGTAGACTTTGTTACATTCTCCCCATTTACTCTTCCTTGGAATCTAAAAGCCCGGAAGCCATACAAACTCGCCGGAGAAAAAATCACAAATTTCAAACCCTAGAGTTCCGATTAAACAGAACCTGCTGTCAAATTTCCAAAATTTTATAACCTTTAACAGGAAAAAACAACAACTAAAACCCTCATGATTTGTTTGGGAATTTATTGTCTTGAATCCAATAGGGATTGAAGAGTGATAAGCTCGAAAACTGAGTAGGGTAAGCTCAAAGAGAGATAGGGTATACGATGTTGGTGATCGTTAGAAAATACGGTGGCCGGAGATGGACCCTCATGTGCTTTGCACATGACTGGTTTTAACTAGAAAATTTAATTGGGTTAGGGCCAAAGGACAAAACGCGATAAGGTTTTTAATATTAAAGGATGTTTTCTGACATTATTTTCGCCAAAGGACATCCACTGAAAAATCATGTAAACATAAAGGACGAGTTTTGTTATTTTGTCATCTTTAATAGTATACTTAGATTATTTAAAAAAAAGACTGAATAGCAAAACTACTTGTTTATTTTTGTATGTTTCTTCAATAGTTGTCCTTTAGCAAACTTAATGACTATAAACATCCTCTATGTTTCAAATCTTTATCAAGTTATATCCTTTCATTCTAACCCATTTTTCTCGTTAAATGCAAGTAACATGAGGGTACTTTTGTAATTTCATATTTCTTTTAATAGTACTAAAAGAAATCTTGCATATTATATCTTACATTTTTACATTTTACATTTTACATAAGTAATAAAAGAAAACCCCTAATGTCACATAACATCTCCTAACACTTCTCTATCCTGTGTGACACTACATAAGGCTTTCTAATCCCCCACTTTGCCACATGTGAACTAATAAATACAAATAAATAATAAATACTCATAATAAATACAAACTAATAATTAATAAATACTAATAATAAATATGGAATAAAAATAATATTATTGTTACTAATATTATTTATATCATCATTATTAATATTAATAATCAGCAAAGATGTCTGTAAGAGCAACAAAGTAGCTAAGAAAATAAGGATCGATCATCGGAATTTTATAAGTTTATGAGTGCAAAAGAGTATTCAGTCATAGTTTTTTTCTTTACAATAGATTAGTAAAACTGAATCAAAGGTTTTGGATAGTTTGGAAAAAAAATTGATTTCAGGTTATAATCTCTAGCAGGGGCAGTTTAGGAACAACATTTTTTTACTGCAAAATATTATTAATCGATTCATAATTTGATACAGGTTGAGGTATTTTTTTAAAGCATATTTGTTTAAAAAGAGTTACCCGGGCCAAAGTGTGTTTCATCTTTCAGGTCATGACTTTGGTGACAAATCTTTGGGGTCATGACTTTGGTGACAGATCAAAAGACTGATTTGGAAATTTAAAATTTGGTTTTTGATTAGATTCAAAGTCAATATGAGGTCGTGATATTTTTGATTTGATAGAGGTCAAATTTCTAAACATATCATTTTCTGCATCTTGGTTTCTTTTAAACTACTACGGGTCAAAGAAGAATCAATTCGTACAAAAGTTTGAAGAGGTACATATGTTAGTATATTTAGGTTATATGGCCCACGATAATATCTCATTGTATGCATAATTTGTCTGAGTTGTTAAAATTTGTGACATGACGTAGTGATACAGGTCACAAGAAAAAACTGTAATAATGTAGTCGATTAAAAAAGTTTGAAATGATTTATGGTTCAAATGTAATTTGAGGATATTCATGTTTATTTAACATTTGATATATCTTGAGTTTCTTGTTAATTATTTAATTTAAATTGTTAAACCCATGTAATACACGGGTAGCTAAGCTAGTAATACATATATTTATAAAAGATTCAATCCCTTTCTCTCTCTCTTCTTCACTCAAACTTTCTCTGACTTTCTACCACCACTAAATCTAGCCATTATTCTTCACCTTCAACCACAAAACCCAACCCATGAACCGCCGTTGAACCACCACTGTTGGCATCATCTTTTTCCATCACTATCTCCGACCCACCATCATCATCGTTCACCCTCTCCGATTGAAGTTGAACCCCCAATCTGCCGCTCATCAAACGTCACTGCCACCACCCCCACCATTTTCTTTTTTCTACTCAGACTACTCCCACTCGTTGCCTTAATAATCGTTGTTGTAAACCTTTTCTAGGGTTCCGTTGAAAAATGAAAACAATGCTTAGACAGTTATAGGGTTCTGTTGCAGATGCTTTTCCATCTCTTCTCCAATATCAAAACCCCAGTCTCACGATCTGTTTCAGGTATGAAAATAAAAAAAAATAGTTAGTTTTGGGTGTCAATTTCTTGTAGAGCATACTTGCACATTGGCAAACCAGTTTGGGTTTTCATTTTCATTGAGTTTTGAGCATCCCCAAATATATGCTGCATACTTGCAGCTATATGAGTTAACAAGTGACGGGTTGCTAAGTTGAATTGAAGACGAGCCACCTTCAAACCCTAACACATGATACCGTTGTTATAAGCTAATACTCCACCACCTTGGGTTTCTGACGAGGGGTGTCGATAACAACAAGGATGTAGAGGACGGAACTGGTAGTCATACGCTATAAATTTGGCGCACATCTGATTCTAAGGAAACTTGATTAGAAGAGAACGGGAAATTTAGGTTTGGTTTATGGGTGAAATTGTTTTGGAGATTTAAGAGAGAGAGAGAGAGATCGAGGAGGGCGGAAGACAACGGTGGTTAAGGAGATGGTGGTTGCCGGAGGTTGGATGATAGAGGTGCTGGTGTGGGGGTGGGTGGCGATAGTGATGGTGCCGGTGGTGGGTTGGTTGTGGTTAAAGAAAGAGAAATGAGAAATTTTGAGAGAGAAATGATTTTAATCTTTCGTTCAAAGGCCAAATTTTTAAAGCTAATTACACATGTAACCCCTCAAGGGGTAAAAAGACTAAGTTGCCTCACTTGAGGTGCACATGACTGAATTTAAAGAGAAAAATTAACGGGGTTAGTATCAAAGGATGTAACGTGATAAGGATTTGAAACATAACGTATGTTTTATGCTATTTCTTTTGCTAAAGGACATCCATTGAAAAATCGTTCAAACATAAAGGACTAGTTTGCTATTTTGTCTAAAAAAAGACTTAAGAAAACACATAAATAATATATACCTACAAATTCACAATATATATGTAAAACTGGACTCAACTAAAAAAATGTTTGGAGAAATGTGTTGCAAGGATTAATGTGTTTGAAAATAATGATATTAAGAAATTAACTTGGATTAAAAACGGTTTCGTGGTATTGCGATTTTGCAAGGTTGTTTTGGAATTTGTGGTATTGCGATTTTGCACACTATGTTACTGGTGTCTTGTCATTAGGTATGGTATCGTGTAGATCCGTAAATAACTAAACTGTTGTTAGTGGTTATTGTAGCGAGTAGGGTTTAAAAGCAGTAGTTGTGAACAACCGCTTTGTGACCAAGAATTCACCGGTGTAACATTCGTTACTTTTAAATCCCGAAAACCGGACCCATTTTAATTTTTGTTTTTGTTTATTTATGTGTGTGTGTTTATATATATATATATATATATATATATTATGATGTGTGTGTGTGTATATATATTATGATGTCATTATTTAATCTCAAGGTTCGTGACATTCGTCATTGTTATTCGTATTAGTTAAACCGACCGTTACGTCGTTTCAATGTATTCGTGATTATCGTTCATCAATTTGTATTAATTACGATGATTTATTTTCATGGTTCGTTCGTTTCCTATTCGCGTTGTTCATTAATGAAATTTCGAGTTTTAACGTGTTGATTTAATCGATTAGCGAACTATCGGGTATAATACGAAAATAACCCTAACATATTAACTTTTAACAAGTTTTTATAACATTTGAAAGAACAAGGTCCAGTGTGTAATTTATTAATTAAATTATGATTTATAAGGATATGAAACTTGGAGGACCTATAGTGAAAATAATTTAAAATATAGTAATTTAATAAACCCAACTTTCCTTTCCCTGCAGACACGCTTTTCCCGCACACCGGCGGAGTCGGGAAGCCTTTGGCAGCCCATTTGACAAATTAATTGCGCATTTTACCTCTTCAAGGCTTGTAACGTCCGTAGACCATAACGGCAAATCACTAATCAAAGGAAATAACTCATTTCAACAACTTTTAAGGTGCAAATGAAACCCAGAACCGCTAGAAGTTAAAAAAATTTCAATAACGCTCATTAAACACCCAACGTTCAAGTGCGTTTTCCGGCGAGCCGTGTTCATCATCAACCCGTCAGGTTTCCAGGTAAATAATACATGCTTTTGATTCGTTGTAAGCCACTAATCAAAAACCCTAATTTAATTACAACAAACATGGAACAGATTTCTTAATTTGAAACCTAGGGTTTTATGGTGATGAAGATGAATAAGTGCATTGATATATATATATATATATATATATATATATATATATATATATATATATATATATATATATATATATATATATATATATATCTGGTTTCTATGATAAACAAAACTCTCAAGCTGCTCTAATTGGTTAAGCTACACGTGTGTGGATGTGAGGACCTGGATTCGAACCTGGGTCTGGTGAGCTTGTTTATATGTTTTTTTTAAAATCATTTTGTTGAGTTGGATTTGTACAAAGGAAGTTGAAATCTTCTCAACCTCCTCAAGAAAATAGCAAAGTATGGAATACGAGCAAGCCTAGGTCATCGAGCATGGTTTACTACCTCGAGCATGGTCTTTCAGCATATTCTTCTAAGTGTTGAAGGCTTCGAGCAAGCTACACTTCTCCTAGCAAGAGTGTTCTTCTATCAAGTCTGGATTGCCAATCGAGCAAACAGCTTGATCATTAAAGTTTTAGCCAAGTGATCCGAGCATAGGATGTCCGAGCACATTAGTGACGAGCAATGATGCAATAAGAAGATGTCAATGTTGCGAAGTATAGACTTCGAGCATAGTTCAGTTCCAAGCAAGCTTCACATCCGAGCATGATGAAGATTGCTAATAAGTTCAAGACGGAATTGAAGATATCAAGAAGAATAGGCTTGCTCTAAGGACAACTTCGAGCAAAGCAAGGAATAGTCAAGAAGAATGAAGCATACTAGAGAAGAATAATTTATATATGAAATTATTCTAAGTAAAGTATGCTCGAAGCAACTCATCGAGCATACACTGCATAACAAGTCTGCTCGAGCAAGATATACATCATGCTCGAAGACTACTACACTTGTATTTTATTTTTGTCAATCATTATGTAATAATTAGGGATTCAAGAAGGAATGTCAGGGTCTATAAATAGGGTCCTAGGTTTCCATTTAGGACATGGACGAAAGGCACGGAATACGAGAAACATTCTAACGAATATTCATTTTGTCTCCTCGTATAGCCGCCGCCTCCGCTTTAACGAAACCCTAGACATTCCTTTCACTGTTTCATTAATGATATATTAAATATAGTGAATCTTTGTTTTTGATATTGTTCTTACCAATTATCTATTTTTGTTTCGTTGTTGTTTTATCACACCTTCGTTCCCATCCATTGAATATAATGATTCCACCGGAATATTCAATAGGCCTTTGGATAATTAGATCTGTGTGTTCTTGTCAACCTTCTCAAGGTTTGCACCAGATTTACGGTCTTGACAAGTGGTATCAGAGCTTTGGAAGCTCGCTGAAGGCCACGGGACTGAAGGTGTGTGATAAAGTTTGAAGCTTTACAAATTTTTCGTCTGTGAAAGTTCAGATCTGAGTAAGATGGATGATCAAGAAGTATTGTGGAACTTTATCAAAGATAGACAGTACATTCCCTCTCTTGCTCCCAATAATAATGCCACCATTGAAAGCAAGATGAAGAAAAGAGATGACAATGCACTGTCAGTGTTGCAACTAGGTCTTTCTTGGGAGATATTGACAAGTGTCAATCATCACAAAACCGTTAAGGAGATGTATGATGCTGTCATTGACATGTTTGAAGGAAACACTGAGTTGAGAGATATCAAGAAAGACAGACTGAAGCAGCAACTTGACCGTTTCAAGTTCAAGGAAGGTGAACGACTGAATTCAGTGTTGCAAAGATTCATGTCTACTATTAATGAAATCAGAACAACTGACTTACAAATTTCTGATTTCGAACTGAACAAGAAATTGTTGTCTTCACTGTCTGGAGAGTGGTATACTGCAAGTAAGTTTATTAAAGAGAAAGTTAGCTTTCCTAACTTCAAGCTTGTTGATGTCATAGCTTTTCTAAAGGCTGTAAGCATGAGATGATAGAGAATCATATGATAAGGGAAGAGAAGCCTAGTTTTCCAATGACTAATGCTCTAGTAGCACCAATGGGAAATCTCTCTGTTAAGAATCAGCAACAGCCTATTGTAGACGAGCCGTCTGAATCAGGCTCGGTGTGTGGAGGATAATCAAGGTTTAATGTCCAATTAATTGAGGATGATGTTTCCTCTACAGTGAGTGGGCATCCTCCTTATGTGCAGAACAATTCAGGCCAGGGAACTGACTATCAGGCCTTATTCTCAATGTTCATTGATTCCTACAATGTATTTGTGGCAAAAAATATCATTCATACAAGTGTAGTGCAGGAAGATTTGGAACATATTGATGTAGATGATCTGGAGGACATGGATATAAAATGGCAAGCTGCAATGTTGGCAGTCAGAAGCAAGAGGTTGTATAACCGAACTGGGAGATCATCTTTTTCAGGGCCAAATGACCGAATAGGATTTGATAAATCAAAGGCCATATGTTACAACTGCCAGCAACCAGGACATTTTGCTAGAGAATGTAATCAACCAAAGCAGTTTGGTAATCAAGTCAATCAAAACCAGTTCTATCAAAACCAACACCAGAATTACCAGGGATCTCAACAGAGAAATCAAATGGTTAATCAAAATCCTTACCAAAATCAGAACATACCCCAGCAACAACAAATCCAACCTCAAAGAAACAATCATCTACAGATTCAGAACAACCAAAAACAGAGGAAATACCAATGTGGTGAATCAAGTAAGAGACCAGGGAAATGTTACTGTTACAAGGGGGGCATAGGATGGGGATTTCGATTGGAGCAACCATGCTGCTAAAATGGAAAAGGCAAATGTTGCTTTTATGGAAAAGGTGCAAGAGAGAGGAGAATCTTCTGGTTCAAATGTACATCCTGAACTTTCTATCTCTGATCTTCTATTAACCATTGATGAACTAAATCAGGAGATTGGAAAATGGAAATCGGAGTGTGGAAGGAAAGAGGCTATCCTGAATGCATTTGAGTCAAATGAAGGCACATATGAAAATCAAATCAAGAGTCTAGAAGAAGACTGCATGCAAGCCTACATGACCCAATCTAGAATGAGTGTTGAGATTGATGGCTTAAAGAAGATGTATGCTGAAGAAAAACTCAAGAATGCAGAGTTATTGATACAAATGGATTTCTTAAAGAACTTGGTGTCAACTGGTAAAATTGTTGGGTATGTGGAAAATATGACTGAAGAGGAGAAATACAAGAAGGTGCCACCACCATTTTGTGACAAATATCCACTAAAGGTAGATAAAGAGAGCAGGAATGAGTATTTGAAGCAGTTCAAGAATGTGTTTGAGGATAAGCCTGAGTTTGTGAAGCAATATGAGAATGTAACTGTGAGCAAAGATGGAGAGTTTGTAATGGATCAGAAAAAGGAATCAGAGGATAAAGTGGTTAAGGAGGATGAAAGGAAAAAAGAAATGGAGTGAATACCCCAGTGAGGAAAGCACTTGTAGCTGCAGAAGTGACAGATCCTTAAATGACAAGAAGAAAAATAAGAAGACTTCAAAGACGAAGAAGAACAGTGATCAAATACCAAAGTTTCCAAGAACAAACCCGAAACTTGAGAAGCACTATGAGAAAATGAGAAAAGAACACAGGGTGGTTGACATTTGTTAAAGACCTCAACCAAAGAAAAGGAATAACAAGTTTGAAAGCAACACATATGATCAACATCCTCCCATTTATCCAGTGTTCTCAAACCATGAGCTGTTTGACATAGGATAGGTTGAATACACTCCAATTAGAAGGAATGCTGCTAATCAAAGGGCAAGTTCCTCAAGCAGTTCTTCTAAGATGAAAATGATCAAATTTGTCAAAGAACAGTATCCATCAATACCTGATGTAAGCAAACCTATCAAAATGAACTTCACCAATTCTCTATACCCAAAAACCTCTCTTGGATTTGACTTTCCCAAGCCCAGTGACAAATTCCAAGACAATCAACTACTTGAAGATATGGGAAGCTTTGCTAAGGTATGGTGCAAGAAATGTGATGCTTATGGACATCACATTGATTCCTGTTGGGTTGAAAAAGAGGAATTTGAAGTTCCAGACATTATTTGTGGGTTTGATATGAAAGGATACAAACAAATGTATCAAAGGTATCTAAATGAGGAAAGTAGCACCTCTAGTGATGAAGAGAAAAGGCTAAGCCTGGAAAAGAGGTTGAAATCTGTATTGAAGATCAATGAAGATCCAAATGTAACACAGAAGACTATTAAGAGCAAAAGGTCTAGTACCAAATGAATATCAAAGTTGAGACTTGGAGTTCTAAATGGTGATGAAAAATTCTTGCTAAAACAAGGATTTGAACCAACAGGTTATCAGTGGTGTAAGTCCCCCGGGGCGTCGCCGATCGATACGAGATCCGCACGAGGTCTAGGAGTGCGGAATCCTCCTAGACTCGTTTATTGGTGTAGAAGACGAAGAACACGATTACACACAAACAAACACACGAACAAACACACGAATAAACACACGAACGGGATAAACACATCTGCAGATCTTTTATATAATAACCAAAACCACGTTACATACCGAACATAAACAAAAACACGGCCGACCCGAGGTGAGCTCTACCTCGGGCCGTCCCACACGACTCTCCCTCTCGGTTTCTCTCTAGACAATTGAACTACACAAAACACACTCTAACTTTTCTGGATACACAAACCTAACCAAGACACATATATATATATAAACAACTTCACGGGCTTGGGCCTGTAGGCGAAGTTGTTACAACTTCGCCTAAGGCGAAGTTGTTCTAACTTCGCCTATGGCGAAGTTGTCCTAATTTCGTACATCATTTCCGCTGATTAGAATTGCATAGCGACGGTCACAAAATGCACCAACAGACTCCCCTTTGACCGTTGCTCTCAATTCTAACAAACACAAAAGATCATCTGTTACAAAACATGCACCAACAGACTCCCTCTTAACTGATGATCTTCTGTTTGCTCTTCAACCAGCCGTGTCTGAAACTGTCTTGTAGCTTCACAAATCTACCAATCACCCAGCGTCTTCCATATCCGATCTCCCCTTCAGTGTAAGCTTCTCCGACTATATAGATTGAGGTCTTTGAAATGCATGCATCCCCGTGCCTAATTGATCATCTCAACCAATCACGTGAGTCCTTCTGACTTCACCAACACGTGAAGTTGGGCTCCCTCCACAACTTCACCAACACGTCGGCATACAATAAGGTTTAATCTTCAACTACTCAACATCAAGTGATCAATTTCATCACAAAACCACCTTGACAGAATCTAACACACATGACCATTACTTAATCTGAAGCATCTTCAATCACCAGGGATAACGATCAAGAACATAAACACTTTAATTCCCGATTAAATCCAACTTGTTCCAGAATTTTCACTTTAATAAATAAGCATCACGTTTCAGGATCCAATTCTCGAACGCCTTGAAAATAACATAAATAATATGCTCTGACCGCAATCCAGTAATGACAAAAACCTTCAGTTCAATTTGACTTTCTTCAGTTGGTCAACCTCGAACAACAACAATTTCATTGCCCACAAACACCCAAATATGTGTCAATATCCAGTTTCAATCAATATCCCATTAACAAACTCAACTCCATATCCAGAGTTGACACGTATTTGTTCACACGTAAGACCAAGAGATAACAAGTTTCACTCGTTGACGGAACAACGTCTTCGGTCTCACAATAATCGTGTACACCTGGCCATACAGACAAAAACTCCAAACACTTTTTTTTTTTTTTTTTTTTAACTTCGCCTAAAGTCAACTTCGCCCCTCCTTAACTTCGCCTGTCCAAAACTTCGCCTGACAGATAACTTCGCCTGAGATAAGCGAACTTGTGAGGTAGGCGAAGTTGTGAATAACTTCGCTTAACCTTATATCTTCGCCTAAACCCTAAAATTTAAGCGACAACTTAGCCTGAACCCCATAACTTCGCCTGCGGCGGCTGTTCGGCCAAAAACGCATCAGAAACGTGCCAGAAACACCAAAACGCAGATCTCGAACCATAGCATAAGAGCCTAAGGCTCTGATACCAATTGTAGGTTCCCAGCTGATCTACACGAGATATCGCGTTCTACGTAGGTGCGGAATCCCTACGTAAGACGTTACGAGTATAAAAAACAATACGATTAACACACGATACGATAATCAAACACGTTGTATACCAACCTTAAACACGTGATACGAAGATCACTTGATTACAGAATCTCTCTCTCGAATACTCTCTGTTATTCTGTTAACTGATAAATCGAATAAGCCGTAACAGATGGCTTATATAGACACGACAACTTCGCCTGGTATGTTCAGGCGAAGTTGTCACTAACTTCGCTTGTCTAACAAGTTCGCCTATATCAGCGAACTTGTTAGCAACTTCGCTTATACAAAACATAAAACATTACAAACGCGATTACAGACACTAGACACTGAACTACTGACATCATGCACCAACAATAATCACAATATTTTCTTGGCATTCATGTCATAATCAAGTTAGTCTGTTTAGTTGCAGCAGAACTTGGCTCATAGGCCATACACAACTTTAGTTTAGTAAGTTGCAACAGAACTTGGCTCATAGGCCATACCCAACTTTAGTTTGTTACTATTGTGCCCCCCCCTTTCGGCCCACAATAGCCCCATAATCATCACAGACCACTTTATCCCCATGGCCATTACAAACCACGTTATCCCCATGGCCATTACAGACCACGTTGTTTCCCAAATTTGTTATGTTTAACATTACATAACGTGTTTGTATAAACATGCTGTCACGTGTAATTTCATTATGTTTTGTCATTCGTACTATCTACATTTAATATATAAATCAACAATATTAATCACCTTTCATCAGCACGTAGTCAATTATTATGTTTGTAGGGACTTTTCATATATAAATATTCAGATAATTTATATCCTGAACCGTTCACAGATAGATAACGTATATAAACATACTTTTCACCCCAAAAGTTCGTAAAAACAGTTTAAAAGTGGGGTCATGAGACTCACGGTTTTGTAGGCATTCAGTGCGTGGTCAGCTCGGGATTCGTTTCCCTTGTTATCATTTAGTCCCTATACTCAATATTATAATAATATTAATATTTTAATATTATTATAATCTTTATACTAAGCTGGGCTGTATATCTAGTCTGGGTGTGGCTGTAACACCCAGAAAGTGTCAATAGGCTTAGATTGTGATCTTGTTCAATGTCTAATGTTTAAATCAAACTTGGCTCAGTTTCCCCATTTTACTAGCTGGGCTAAGTTGCTCGTTTACGCGATTGGAAAACATTTATGTGGATGTAAACTTGGGTAAACGTGTTGGTTGAATAAATGATTAAGTTATAAAGAAAGATCACAATTTAAGGGTCTGGATTCGCTACGAGACTCGTTTTCGTTTATTCAGTTTGATTTGGAGAAAAAACACGCACAGTCTATCCAAATTGTCTAGATTTCTCACAAAAAGTTTGTTTTTAGATAATTAGTCCAAAAAGATGGTTTTTGACCACTCTTGATGTTCTGATATTCCAGCAGGTTAGTTAATCACGAACTCATCGGCTTTTATCAGAATTGAATTTGTTTATGTAAGTGCACGGCTTTGGTGTCCGCAACTGTTCGAATAGGATAGGGGTTGTTTAGTCTTTATATTAATGTATAAAGGCACATTTGCTAAGGATGTTTAGCGAATGGGCCTCATTCGTTAAAGTAATGCCCATTCGCTTAGGATGTTTAGCGAATGGGAGGTCATTCGCTATGGGAAGCCTCATTCGTTAGTGATGTTAACGAATAAGGAGGACTGCCTATAAATAGGCCTTCCCTAGTGAATGTGCATAGTGATCTGTGCTTATTTATTCCATTGTAACGTTATGCTACTGTAAGACCCTGAATCCCGGGAATCCTACAGTTAGTAATCACATCCACAATTTCACAAAAATTTAAAACCAAACGATTCGTTTTTATTTAGAACAAGTTCAGAATAAATAACAACGGAAAAAGTGTAATTATTTAAAGAAAATCCCAAATATGGGTACAAGTGTCCAAAATTCAAATATAAATATAATATCCGTTTTATTAGAAATCCTCAACTAGAAATGCCTTCAACCTTCCGAGTAGTCCCCAGCATGTCCAAGCGATAACCTCCAATCCTTAACCTGAAAATCAATCTAACATACACACAAAGTCAGCTTGAGCTGAGTGAGTTCAAGTTTTAATAATTGACATTTAAATAAATCATTCCAAGGATTTAAATGTAAAACGGGATTATAAAACATTCCAAGAGTTTAAATATAAAAACGAGATTATAAAACATTCCAAGAGTTTAAATATAGAAACGGGATTATAAAACATTCCAAGAGTTTAAATATAAAAATGGGATTATAAAACATTCCAAGAGTTTAAATATAAAAACGGGATTATAAAACATTCTAAGAGTTTAAAATATAATACGGAATACGAACAGTTAGGCCATCATCAACACTAAGTATTCGTACTTAGACATCTATATACATCCATATATTTATATCCCTATAAATACCGTCCAAATAATAACATCAGGGTCGAGCACACGTACAACCCAAACACGTAACATCTCATCCAAGTAATAACATCAGGGTCGAGCACACGTACAACCCTAACACGTAACATCCGATGATGATCATGCCACACGAGCCTCCCCCCTCACGGGCTTTTCAGGGCCCGCCACAGGATTTAAGAACCTGAGTCGTATAGTTTGGTCTGGCCAAGATCACCATCCATCCGTATGCAAACACAAAGTAGGCATACACAACATCAGTAGTCAAAATGACTACAACATCGCTAAATATAGGCCAAACAATAATTTATATATATATATATATATATATACATACTATAACATTCCAACACCAACTATATACTAGCAAGCCTATATAAAATAGTTTAAACTTTTAATCAGGAAAAATCGTTTAATACTAGGAATTAATACTAGGCCTAATAGCAACCTCGAGCCTAGACCACAAGTAATTTTAAAACCCGAGTAATATATTTGACCCGCCAAAATGATGATCACGCCACACGGGCCTCTCCACCACGGGATTTGAAAACCCGAGTAATATATTTGACCCGGGCGTGATTACCATGCACACACACATCAATAAGCCTACTCACATCATTCTTAGTCACGAGGAACTAAATATCATCACACAACCGTAGGCTATAAGGTAACACATACTCATACATACATACATACCCCCATACATTCATACATATATATATATCATCCTAAGACATTCCAAATTACAAGTAAGCCTATGGGCCATAAGGTAATATATATTAATCAGTCCAATACATGAACTAAGTAAATAGGTCTACTCGTATTCTATTACTACCAAGCCTATTAACATCATCGAGTCTAGACCATATTCAGGTATATAACCTTAAGGAATATAAGACCATAAACGAGTCTACAATATCCTAAGGCATAAAATATAGTTCACAAATAGTTTCATAAATGCACAAATATGAAT
Organism: Bidens hawaiensis; assembly: GCF_021521415.1. NCBI lineage: Eukaryota > Viridiplantae > Streptophyta > Magnoliopsida > Asterales > Asteraceae > Bidens > Bidens hawaiensis. The sequence continues at coordinate 25,897 of NW_027503012.1, read as the reverse complement.
AAGGCTATGTAATACCATCTAAATAGTTGTAACGAGTAAAATAGTGTAAAATTGTATTACGGTGTGCATGCTAGCCCAAAACTTAAAAAAAGTAAAAAGGGCATCATGAACTCACCTGGAATCGAACGAACACCTGCAACGAGCTAGGAAATCCCTAAGTGCACACTCACAAGTAAGGGCCTGTAAATAGTACACAACGCGTTACTAAACTAGACCGTAAGAACACTCTTGCCTAATGGGCCGTTCAAGCCCAACACTTTGGCCCAAGGCCCCACACGTTGGCCCAAGGCCCAACACTTGGCCCAAGGCCTAACAAATTGGCTCAAGGCCCAACCCATACCCAATTACTTTACCTCAGCCCCTAAAACCTTTCAACTAACCAAATCCACCGGTTAAGCCTAAAACGAACTTATCGATTAATAACGAGTAAAACGTGTAGATTTTAGCATGCGAAGATGCATTTAATTACATAGGATAACCTTTGAAATAAATTATTAAATTTTTACCAGACTTTAATAAATGTCTTAGGTTTATAAAAATATTTTTATTATATTTTTCTATTGGACACAAAAATTATAAAAATTCCTCCAACACAGCAAGGTACGTGCAGCTATTTCAGTGCGCAACAAAATGGTTTTATTTTTATAAAATTCATTACTGAACCAAATTAAACGATTCTAATTGGGTTTGTTTTCTAACTCAAAATAATAACTTCCAGAAGTTGAACCAACCAATTTGGACCTGTCGAAAAAAGGTTATGTCGTCGGGAAGACAGACCAGAATCCGTCATCCCGCATCTCCTTTGACACTCGATTTTATAAATTCATAAAAACCATTCAAATCTCGTCCAAAAATTACGTATTATACCTTTCTGGAAACTAGACTCAAAGTAGAACATCATGGAATCAAGAATCAATCAAAAACAACGGACTACCATCGCGTTACAGACCCTACAATAAACATATACGAATCTATCAGCAAACTGTTATCATCAAAACTCAACCTTAACGACCAATAAGAGCGTTAATATGATCAATTAAGGTGTAAAAGACATGGGGAATCATAAAACCGACCTTGAATTGAAGTTTTCACGGCTGAAACTTGGCTAGGCAGAAGAAAAACGAGCAGGGGGGGTCTTGAGGCCGATCGGCTGCTGAGAATAGAGTTAGGGTTAGGGTTTTTCTTTTTTAATATTACGATATAAAATAAATTACATTCTAGTCCCTCCAGTATGAAGTGTGTAGAAACTTGGGTGGAAAGTCAATTAATTCAACTTACGGGTATGACAAGGAGGTCCCCGAAGTAATCCGGTTCAAACCCGATAAATATACAAACTTTACAATGTGCATGCCGATAAATGAAAATGTCGGGTGCTACATACTAATATAATACTTTAAGTCGTAAGAGGGGATGTTTTGGGGAAATGATGGACAAACGGACTTTTAAAACGTATTATAAGGCTCTAAATTAGAAAGATGAAACCCCGACTTTTTGACCAACATTTATAAAAGATCGAGCCGATTAACGAAATTTACGGGCGTTACAGCTACCGGATTCTCTCCAGGATTAATGTATTGATCTCCACTAACGTATTGAACACGAGTTAACGTATTGATTTGCAACTAGATCTTGGCTCGTAATAACTTATTTACATCTGGTATCAGAGCCGGCGGTTGCTCGTGATACGGTTCGGTTCGTGTTCTTCGTGTGTAGTTTCTGTTTGATCGAAATTTTGATGAATCGATGAGTGTTTGATGGAATTGATTGATGATTCAAGTTTCTGATCAAAATCCGAAGCTACGTATCGTGTTCTGATGGTTAATTGGTTGTTGGATCGGAATCCACCATGGATGCCATGGTTGAAGCTTCGAAGTTTCAGAATTAAAAGTTAGTTGTATTTGGAATGAAATTGACGATTTAAGTAAGTTGCTAATGTATTTCCGAGTATTCGTTGAAGATCTGGGATGATAATATGAAGATTGGATGAAGATTTGTGTTTTTCTGGTGGCTGTAACCGTTTTTTTCCGGCGATATTCCGTTTTCCGGCTACAGTAACCGTTTAACGACTCCTTTGTTAACTTAAGTACTCATTCGTTACGGAAGTTTAGCGAATGAGTGATTAGTTAAAGGGTTTAACGAATTTTTACTTCATTCATTATGTGTGGATTCATTACGAAGATGGACTCATTCGTCATCAATACTCTTTCGTTATTTTTTTCTCTGACACCCGTCAGTTCCATAACAAAAGTGAGTAACGAATGTGTTCCTATTCGTTCAAGATTTAACGAATGTGGAAAGGCTGGTTATTTATAAGTATTTGCTTATAAACGAATGTGAACAGATAATGTATGAGGGATTAAAAAAAAAGACATAGCTACTCGGGGCATGTTGTGGGCGGAAAGGGGGCCACAGTGGTTGGTTGAGCGTGGGAAATGGATGCACGTAGCACAAACAGACAGTCAAGGCTTCACTATAGCTTAGCATAATTATATTATAAACATACAAACAAACGTACTTGTGAACGTACGTACGTACATACTTGCGTATTTACAACTATGATTGATGTACGCACAACTGATTTCTTGAAACTCGTGAAACTCACCAAGTATTTGTAGTTGACCCGTTTTAACATGTTTTTCAGGTACTGGATTGGATTAGAAAATCAATGTGCTATGTGTTTCACTTGCGATCAATGATGGGTGAATTGATGCAAGTGTGCTAGTAAGAAGTAAAGTCACTTAACGGGCTGGATTTAGTTTGTATCACCTAGTTGTAAACAAAGTTTGATCAATGTAAAATATTGTAAACTAGTTTGTATTGTTCTTTATAAACAATGTGGTTGATACCAGAGGTGTCTGTTACATTTCCGTTTTACGCTTCTGCAAATCGCTTAACGGGGTGTGACATCAATGTTAGCAAGATGACCAATCAAACGCTTAAACTTCGGCTGATCTTGATTACTTTGACCTTGATAAGATCGTAACCGTCTCATAGTCTCTGCATTCATATGGTCTAGCTTCAATACATCATCTGGATTTTAACCAAAGTAGGCTGTAAATCATTAATCATAAGATGCAAGAATCTCGGGTACATCAGAAACTTGTGACGGCTTGTGAGATTCTGTAAGGCCCCGAACCCTGGGAGCCCCACAGTTGGCATTCATACAAATACTTATTAAAGTAATTAAACTTGAAAATGGTTTCTTCCATTAAAACAAACGTCTCAGAGTTTAAATTCAGCGGAAAACATAAATCATAAAATAAGTTCCCTAAAACCCGGGAATTTTGCCCAAAACCAATTTTTTAAATATAATTCTTAAACTATTTAAATAAAATTGTTCAAAATACATTCTTCTATCCACATATGCCCTTCACCGTCCAAGTAGCTTCGTGCACGTCCAAGCGATAAGGCATCCTCTTCCTAACCTGAAACTCACACTAACATGCACACAAAGTCAGCTTGAGCTGAGTGAGTTCAAGTTTTAAATAAATAATATCAGTAATGGTAATTATGATAGTCATACCAAAAGTTTAAAAATAAAAAGAGTGCATCCATTAAGTCATCATTACCGAAGACTAAACATTCTCATACATACATATACAAAATAAATATATAAACATCCTTTCAAGTACATCCCTATATATATAACAATATATATATATATAACATCCACGTATAACATCAAGGTTGAGCACACGTACAACCCAAACACGTAACATCCGATGATGATCATGCCACACGAGCCTCCCCCCTCACGGGCTTTTCAGGGCCCGCCACAGGATTTAAGAACCTGAGAAGTATAGTTTGGCCCGGCCAAGATCACCATCCATCCGTATGCAAACACAAAGTAGGCATACACAACATCAGTAGTCAAAACGACTACAACATCCCCAAATATAGGCCAAACAATAATGTGTGTATATATATATATATATATATATATAACATCCCAAGGCCTACCATATACTAGCAAGTCTATATAAAATCGTTTAAAACATTTTATCAAGTAAGAAAAACACTTAGGTGTGCATGCTAGCCCAAAATTTAAAATAGTAAAAAGGCATCATGAACTCACCAGAGACGAGCCACAAAAATACCAAAGGGTTTGAGAACCTCAAAGCCAATCCACAGTTTACAAGCCTGTCGGATTGCACACAAAGATCACTAACTAAATATACCGACTCGTTTATCCTACGAGACGTTCTGACTAAATTTGATTGGCCTAAAGTCTTGACGTTACCAAATTCAATTACTTCAGCCCCCCGAGGACATTTAATTAACAAAACCACCCATAGTTAATTCCGGAGACAAAGGATTTCCAACTATACCCGAAAGTTGTTGATTTTATCGAATACGCGCGTTAACGGGTTGTTTACGCACTTGGCTACCAACCCAGCCTCGTGTGGACCAAATTTAGTAAAATCACAGCCCACAAGTCCACACGACTCTACACGAGTTGGATGGGTCGGTAATTCGCAAGCACGATGCACAAACTACCAATACACGCGAATTTGCGCCGTACCGACCCGTTTAAGTAACCGACAACCAATTCAACCCAAATACTCAAAAAATCAGTTTTTCACAGCCAGCAAATCATCCCGAGTCTACAACATTTGAATTGGTTGTCAATTCCCTCAAACAACGCGTTTAAACACAACAACTCACAAACTAGACAACCGAATCTTAGTTTTCAAACTATTAACAATTGGCCGCCCTAACCAATTCCAATGACCATGAAATTTTAGTATGATGTAAGTGACATACCTAGTAAGATTTTGGTGCAAAAACCCCAATCAAAACAGCCCCAGAATTGCTCAAATGGACAGCCACCCTACAAGCCTAAAAACAACCGAATTTCGACGAATAAACGCGCCATAAGGATGAAACTAAGGTGAAAAAGAGTTGTAGACATCTAATACCGACCTGGAATTGAAGTTTGGATGGCCAGGAATGGGTTGGTCTTGCACAAAAATCGAGAAGGGGGGGGGGGTCTTGGGCGCCGATCGGACCACTAGTTAGGGTTAGGTTTAATTTTTTTTTATATAGTATATAATAACAAAATAACATTTTGGCCCCTCCACTTTATTAATGGTTGAACTTGCGAGAAAAATTACTCATGATAAGCTTAAGAGGGTTGCAAGGAGCTCCCAGGAGAATACCGGGTCAAGCCCGAAAGGTGCACGAAATCCTACAAGTTTAAGCCTTTTGTCGGAAATTTACGGACGTTACAGATTCTCCTTCAAGTGATAATAAACCAATTCAGAGAAATTGAATGGTTTGTTTAACACCAAAGCAACAAAGGTAGATTGCAGCATAACTCGACATTCATCAACTCCTCCTTAACGCCCACCGAGACAATGTATTAACACATGAAGCAAATACTTGTACTACTCGCACAAGTTTGCTTTGTTATACATCGACTTGCCCAAATCTCCATTATATCTAACCCTTCCGAACAACCCACGAATCAAACTCTTATCAAACTCACATCTATCGTCCAATGTATCCACAAAACCCAAAACATCTCTAATAACCCCCACATCTATCACAACATGTTTCTCTTGAATTACTGCTTCTATCTGGTTCTTAGTCTCAATAAACCTAGCAGTGTCCCAAAAAGCTCGTATAATGCTTTGGTAAACCAAATTCTGTGTCGAGATAGCTCTGTAGATCATGGAACGTATCAAGAAGTTGATCATTCCTCCGAAGATTCTTCAAAATTAGTCTCTAAGAAGGCACAGACGTTATGGCTTTTATTTCATGACAATAGAACTGGAGCTTGTTCAGGTTCAGCTTGAGCCTCAGGCTGTTGCGCGGGAGCAGGGTTTTGATTAATCTCGTCAGCCATTTCTACTTAATCAAGAATAAAAAATCAGTAAAATATTTAAAAATATTCTATTGGCTAACAAATAAGTATTTCATTCATTATCACCAACTATACGAATGTACCATTCGTATACTTTATATATAACGAATCATGCATATTCGTTATTGATCACGAATTCGCTTATTCGTTAGGCATTAAATATGTTAAACCTCTTATTCGTTATGAATTAGATACCCCATTCGCTACCATAGCGAATAATATGTTCATTCGGTAACTTTTAACGAATCGGATTGCTCATTCGTTACATGAATTACGAATCAATTTAACCCTTAACCTTTGACAATCAAAAGTAAAAAATACACTTAATTTTGACTCAGTACAGTCAAAGACGATGAACATCGTCAAACACCTATTGAAACCATACGAATTTCACAATGAAACTTTATGAATCCAATCGGAAAATTGTTTAATACACTTAATTGTTAATTATCGGTCATAACTTTCATCACACTATGAGTTTTACACGGTTAATTGTTTGGTTTATAACATATTTTCCAACACTTGATTAACCCCTAAAAACACGTATAAACTTTCATGAAAGTCATATCGTAGAGATCGTCATTACCTGTAGAACAAGAATATGTCAATCAATTGAACTAATATGCAGGCTAAAGATTTTGGAATAATTTTGCAAGAGTTTGTTTAGGTTGATGATGAAATAGGAATCAAGCGAATGAAGAGTCATTCGTCTGGCATTGGGATTATAAACCCCAATAATTTAACACGCATCGAGGTCATTCGTTCAAATTTGAACTAACGAATGGCCTCATTCGTTAATTTACAATTTGATTCGTTCAAGATTTTAAACGAATAAGACTCACATTCGTTAACAACTCAACGAATGATGTCATATTTGTCAACTTTATAACGAATCACCTTGTCATTCGTCAAAATCTTAACGAATGATACATTATTAATTCATTCCATTCGTTAATTGTTTACACGAATGTCTTCCATTCGTTATGCACAACAGAAGCAAATGACATTTATAACGAATGAGATACTCATTCGTTATGTATAAATAACGAAAGGCTTGACATTCGTTAAACCAAAGTTAACGAATCACCAAATAATCTTAACGAATGAGATAAAATCTCATTACTGAATTAAATAATCATTAAAACCAATTAGGGTTTCAACAATGAATTAGAAAATCAATTAAAACCAATTAGGTTTTGAATTGTATACTTTAAAATACCCGATCAACCAAAGATCGGTAAGGTTTAAATTAAACGGATTTTTTTTACATTAAAAATCAACTATTACCAGTTGAGAATACATTAAGCACGATTAATTTAAACTTTTGGGGTAAAAATATTTTCTTTTTCTCATGAATAATTCGCCAGCTCGATAAATTGAAAATAAAGCAGAAAACAGAAAAATATTTTTGAATTTTTGAATTTTCAAAACAAAATACAGTAAATGTAAAGCAGTAATCTAAAGTAGTAAACTACTAACTTCTAACAAAGCAGTACATATTTTTGGGAGTTCGAGTAGGGAATCATATTGATCAAGTTTTTCTTCTATCACAGTTTTGTTTTCGGTTTTTATTATGACTGATGTTAAGTCGATTATTGGTATTGTTGTCCACCTAAATCTTCCAACAAATGCTTTCAAAGCTTTCGGTGATATGCTTAAATGGTTCAATTTAAGCACAAATCTTATGTGGAACCCACCCATCAGACACAAATTTTATATCTCTTATACAGTGAATTTCATTTGTTTGTGTTTCATTTTTCTTTAAAATTGATTAGTTGTGACTCATGCAAAAATAAGAAATAGAAAATAAAGCAGAAAGTTAAAATTTTCCCTTAAGGTCGGTATGACTACACGCAAATAAGGTTCCATTTTAACAAAATAAAAAGATAAAAATAAGTTGAAATTGCATAAAATCGTAACTCTCAATTTGGATAATCCTGTATTATCGCACGGAGAAAGTCCAAGATTTTATACGAAACCCCATGAAAATAAAGCAGAACATTCAAATATTAACCCTTAGGTCAGATAATCTTATCGCGCAGAAGAGAGTCCAATATTTGAATAAAAATAAAGAAAAAATGAAGTTGAATTTCTTTGTAATATTAAAGATAAAACAAAGCAGAATTTTCTTCAAAAATGAAAGCATGCACACACAGCAATCTTAAACTTTTTGATACTTAATACAGATATTAACTATGCATCAAGATCTAACTCCACTAGATTCGGCAAGTTTTTAGGTTTATATATCTTACTAGTTCTTACTTGTTTGTCTAAAGACCTACCAATACATCGATACAATTAAACATACAGTCTTTTATTACATACTTTTTACTGGACTTGGGATAAAAATGACCAATGTACTATCATTTTCCCTTTTTGCTCGAGAACTTATTTTGAGGAGCATTTTTAGATGTTTTTGAATTTTTCAATATTTGAATGTTTTTGGAGTTTTTAATTTTCTCTGTATAAACTGAAAACCACAATATTTTTGGATTTTTATATTTTTCTCTCCCTAAAAAAAACAAATATAAAAAAAATAAGAAAAATAAAAAGAAAATGATTTAACCGAGCTTTTGAATATCTGTTAATCTTTTTAAACCATATATACCCAGCAAGTATTGAAAACGAGTTTTATCAAATGCCTTAGTATAAAGGTCAGCCTTTTGAAAATCCGTATGTAATTTTTCAATAGCAATTAATTTCTTTTCAAAACAATCACGTATAAAGTGATAACGGATTTCAATGTGTTTTGTTTTCGAATGTGGAACCAGATTTTTGGTGATAGAAATAGCGGCCGAATTGCCAATGTAAATAGGAGTAGTAAGAAACTTCAAACCGTAATCCCGCAGATGCTGCTGGATCCAAAGAACCTGTGAACAGCAACTCGAGGTCGCCACATACTCCGCTTCGGCTGTTGAAGTTGAGACCGTTGTCTGCTTCTTACACTACCAGGAAACAAGCTAGTTTCCTAAGAATTGACAACCCGCTGTTGAAGACTTAAAGTTGATCTTGTATCCTCCGTAGTCCGAATCAGTATAAGCGGTGAGATCATACTTATCGTCCTTGGGGTACCAAAACCCGAGGTCGGGATTTCCCCTCAGATAATGTAAGATACGCTTAACTGCCGCCAGATAAGTCACTCGGGGACTCGATTGGTACCTGGCACATAAACAAACAGCAAAAATTATATCTGGACGAGATGCAGTCAAATACATAAGAGAACCAATCATCGCTCGATATAGAGTCGGATCTACAGTATCCTCCAATTCGTCCGGTGACAAATTGTGACCCACGGGAAGAGGTGTCGAGGGAATCTTTCCGGCAGAAATCTTGAATCAGCTCAATACATCATTCACGTATTTGGTCTGATGGATGAAGATCCCGGAATCAGACGGGTGAACCTGCAATCCCAAAAAGAAACTCATCTCCCCCATCGAACTCATCTCGAATTTGGTTTGCATCGTCGTCTCGAAATCTTTGCACAAGCTATCTTTCGTCGAACCAAAAATAATATCATCCACATAAATTTGGACGAGGAGAAGATCGTCACCAACATTCTTGTAAAATAAAGTACAATCCACATTTCCCCTCTTGAATCCACTATCGATCAGATGGTTAGCCAATGTGCTGTACCAGGCTCTCGGGGCCTGATGTAAACCATAAAGAGCCTTGTTTAATCGATAAACACGCTCAGGATAATCTGGGTCTTCAAAACCGGGAGGCTGCTTCACGTAAACTTTTTCGTGAATTTCCCGTTCAAGAATGCCGATTTAACATCCATTTGATATACTTTGAAGTTCTTGTAGGCTGCATAGGCAAGAAATATGCATATCGCTTCAAGTCGTGCTACTGGAGCGTACACTTCGGTGTAATTGATGCCTTCTTGTTGATTGTAACCCAATACGACCAATCGTGCCTTGTTCCTCACGATAACCCCACGGTCATCTTTCTTGCACTTAAAAACCCATTTAGTCGGTATAGCCTTCTTGACTCGGTCGGGTTTGTCAATAAGATCCCATACACCCAGTCTTACGAACTGTTGCAGCTCCTCCTGCATAGCTTCAACCCAAGATGGTTCCTTGAGTGCCATTATAACACTTGTCGGTTCAATCTGTTATAAGAAGCAGGTGTATCATGCAATATTAAGAATTCCCGAAGAGTGCAAATCCGCATAAGCACACAATATCGGATCATCTGTAGGAGATAAGTTACATTCGACCACGTCATCGCATACATTAGCTAATTGATTTCTCGTGCGAACACCATCGTTCACATCCCCAATTATCTGTTCCTGCGGATGATTCGTGTGAATCCTTAATGAAGGATTCGCAGGCACAGATACTTTATCACCAATATTGGTGATATTTTCCTCTGCTGTGTCTAAAGAAACAGATGATGAGACATCTTCAACTAGAATTGGCTCGTTTGTTTCTTGAGCTTCATCCAATGGAATCGAAGACGAGTCAACAAAATCAGCATCATTGGAAGATTCAGAATCATCAATAGATGTCTCTGATACGTTAGGAGTTTCATTCACATCAACAGAAGACGAACTTGGAATAGGGAGACAACGTTCTTCCAAATACGATCGGATAAAATCTTTAGGTATTTCATCAACCGTTGGTGTAAATGAATTAAAAAAACCATCGTAGTCGAGCATCCAATCGGGACCAGTACCGGCAGGAGGCGTAGTGTAGCTTTGACAATCTACGTGATACCATTCTTCTACACAACCCGAAGATATATTGAAGATAAGCTTCTTAGGAGAATTATAACCCAAAAAGTAACCCTCAAAGGTCTTTTCATCGAATTTCCCGGCATCTTTCTTCAAACCGTACATGGACACCCGAATGGTTCCAAATACTTTAAGTTCGGCTTACGGTTATTTAGAAGTTCATAGCTTGTTTTCTTTCAACTTCTTTACAGTTAACACACGATTCAAAGTATAACATGCCGTATTCGCAGCTTCATTCCAAAATTGAACAGGAAGCTTAGAATCAGCAAGCATTGTTCTCGCAACCTCTATCAACATTTGATTCTTTCGTTTAGGCACACCATTTTGTTGGGGAACATACGGCGCACTGAATTCCCGATGTATTCCCTTTTGAATACAGAAGAAATCTAAAACATTGTTTTTGAACTCAGTTCCATTATCACTTCGAATTCGTATCACTTTCAATTTATACAGTGATTCAATCATAGTAATAAGGTTCTAAATCAAAACAGGTGTCTGATCTTTCAAACCCATAAATAAAACCCATGAGTATCTTGAGAAGTCATCAGTTACAACCAAGCAAAACAAATCACCCGCAATGCTAGCACGAGTCACTGGACCAAATAAATCCATATGAAGTCATTCCAGTGGTGTGACAATCGAGTTAATCGATTTACACGGGTGTGACTTCTTCTTCTGTTTCCCCTTCTTTCATGCAACGCAATGATCATTTAACTTGAAGTTCTTGAGAGTTACACCATCCACCAAATCATTAGCGATTAAATGATTCATTTTGCGAACGTGGATGTGTCCCATGTGTCGATGCCATAGAATCGAGTCTTTCTCCGTTGCCTTGGAGACAGAACACGTTGCCGAAGGCGAAACGTTTACATCAACACTCATGTCAAGTATATAAATATCATTTTATCGAGGTGATCGCATGACAACCATTTCTTCAGGAATTGTGTATCCCGGTTGAAGGATAACACACTCCTTGTTTGTGAAAATCGTGGTATATTTCTTATCACATATCTGAGAGACACTCAGCAAATTATGATCCACCTTTTCACAATAATTAACTTTCTCAAAAGTAACTGTCCCGTTTGAGACCTCTCCTTCTTTAGTAATCATCTCACCGTTATTACCAGCAAAAGCCACATAACCACCCTGAATCTCTTTGACATTATTCAGAAGATCAAGGTTGCCAGTAATATGCCGAGAGCATCCACTTTCTAATATCTACTTGTGACCTGACATAGACCTGGATGAACTCTACACAAAACGTAAAATGATTAGCTCATAAAGGCAGCCCGAGCCTCAGTCTTGGGCTCTCCTTTTGAGATTTTCAGAGATAAATTTAAATTAACACTTGCATTCGATACTTGAGAATAAGTGATGGGTTTCTTGGTTTTCTTCTTCAGGTAACCGTCACAAATAATTCCTGAATCAGTGTTTTTACAAATCGGTTGAACGCGATCAACAAATTTGTTTAATACATTAGGTGTTTCAACCCGAACCACTTTCCTCGGGTTGACATTTGAATACATTATAAAACTTTCATCAACTTGAGTTTCTTTCAAATTATGATTCATTTCATTCTTTTGAGTTGATGATGACTTAATATCGTCAACCTTTGCTTTCCACTTCTTCGAGACATGACCAGGTTCACCACATTTAAAAGACAAATGAGTGTCTAAGGATTTTTGTGGTGAAACACTTGTTTTGTTTTATATGCAAAGGTTGAGGAATATCAACATCAGATTTTTCAACAGTTACTGTCTTTGAAACTTCGTGTTTTAATCCCTTTTTATTTTTGTAAAATTCAAGATTAGTTGAATTCGATGAATCCTCCATTCCTGATGATTTCACAAATTTTATAGGTTTAAACATTTTGATAGTAGGATTCCCTTGAAAATTCTTTAATTTTGATTGGTTAAACTTTTGTTCAAGGTCAGTAACTTTCGAAGTATCATCTTGAAAGACACTTTCAATCATTTCGGGATTCAGGAGATTCATTGGAACTTCCTTATCCAAAAATACTTTAGATAACCCTTTTATCTTAAAGACTTTTCCATTGAAAGATTCTGGTTGAGGATTGATAAACTTCATTAAATCCTCATCAGACACTGAAGGCTTGTCTGATTTCTTTACTTTGGAAAATACTTTAGGATCTTTCAATGAATCAACCGAGGGCTTTGAACCATACCCTGCTTGTTCAAACTCCTCAGGTTCACACAATATATGATTGTCAGAAGGTATGTTATCATTTTTGACAATCACATCTGGGTCAATCAATTCCTTAATTGAACCGTCTAACTCATTTTTAGTAAAAACTGATTTACTCTTAATATAAATCGGTTCTTGAGTTGTTTTAGTTGGTCCAAAATTTTCAGATTCAACAGCAGGTATTTCTGGACTTATAGATTGTTCGACAACAGGAATGCTGCTATAATCTCCTTTGAAAGGAGGAGGAATCTCAACATAACCCAATCCTGCTTTACCATTTTTCTTGTGATTACTATTGACTTCAATAATTTCATTTAATTGAAAAGAGGAATCACGAAATTTTCCTAGTTTATTCTTTAATTCTAAGATTTCATTTTCCAAGTCAATAATACAGGTTCGGAGTCTGAGAATCTCCTTGAAATTTTGCTCAACTATGATACTTTTACAATTAACTAAAGCTTTTAGATCACGATTGCTAACAGACAAGTTTTTAATTTTAAGTGTCGATTGTTCCAATAATTTGGATTTTTGTCTGTAGCATTCATTGACCATGAAATGCTCTTTTGTGAGAGTAGTGTACAGTTGTAAAGTTGACTCAAGTTTGACTTTGAGTTCAACACATTCAGCACACTCAGTCACAACTTTCTGTTGTAAGGCTGACTCAAGTTTGACTTTGAGTTCAACACAGTCAGCACATTCAGTTACAGCTTGTGAAGTTATTGTCTCTTTTAATGCATTAACAGATACATTAATTGAAGATTTAGCACATACCTCTTCAATCTTAGCCATGCAAGCAAAGGATTCAGTTTGCTCAGATGCTAAATGATCCGAATCAGTTTCTGAATCAGATGTGTCACTTTCTTCTGATAGATTATCACCACTTGCATCTTCAAAATTTTCAACCTGTTCTACCAAAGCAAGTTTGGCTTGATTTCCTAGTAGTCGTTGAGACCAGTCCACACCTTCATTGGCAACAAGAGCTTGAGAGTTGGTCGGCTTATTCTTTTCACCATCTGATGAACTCTTCGTATTCTGATCATTTCCAGATGAATGCTTTCCCAGAGTTCTCTCAGAATTGTGTGGACCCGAATACTCTGATGTGTTGTAAAACACTCGTATTTTCCGCACGTTTTATCTACGTATTATATTATATTTTATATGTTTTAACTCGTTTTAGATAGGTTTTACATAATTTTATTCATATTGTAGGTTTTGGGTGAAAGGAAGAGAGAAACCGAGCTTTTGGAGTAGTTTACGAGCCTTTTACGCATACGTTTTCAAGTAAAAAATCAAGGCCCGGTCCGTTACATCATGGAAAAGTCCAAGCCTCATATTATAACATAACATAAAAAAAGAAAAAAAACCCTAAGTGGGCAGCTGCTGGCCGATCGCAAGACAGCAGGAAGGAAGGGAAGAAAAAATCTTTTTTGTGCTAGGGTTCTTGACTTGTGGCGGCTAGGGTAGGAAGAAGGTAGTAAGTGCACGCCTCGGGATCATTCACCATCAGTTTTTACAGCCACGAGCAGCCTCGGAACAGCCTATATCCTTACATCTTTTTCATTGTTCATCAACTTTGATTTTCTTGTTTAATTGTTAACTAGTTTTGCAATTACTTGAAAGATTGATTTGTTATTGATTATTGGTGATCATTGGATGTTTGTTAAGATGTTTGAGATGAGTTTAATGATGTGTTTATTAAATGTTCATGGCTGTCCAATTATGATTCTCGGCTAATCTTGTTAGTTCTACCTAGGAATGATGAAAATTGTTAATGTTTGATGAGCTTGTTGGATTGTTTGATTGCTAGACGTATTTTGCTATTGTAAAGTTTAATTTAGACTTCAAATAGGTTGTGTTTAAGGGCTGGGATTATTGGTTAATTTATTGCATAAACCCCGTGTGTTGATTGATTAGTTTTGTATTGATTGATCGGTGCGTTGTTTGATTCTAGACTTGGTGTTTAGAGTTTGTTTGCGGTAGGAACAACCGTAGGGTTTTGTTGCATGATTAATTGATTAAAGTACAGCGGTTAGACACCTTCTTTGAGACCGAGAGGTGATAGGAAGTTAGGGTCATCTCATTGCCTTTACATGCTAGAATAAGGATTGCGCGAGAGCGAGTTCGTTTCTTGTCAGGTTTAGGTGTTTTGAGTGACTAGTTGATCTATTTTAGTTTAAGTTGAATTGTTCCTCTATCCTTGGTTGTGTAGTATTCATTGCCATTAGGGTCGAGTGTTGGTGAGACCGAGAGGTGATCTAGCATTAGAACACGTTAGCAATTATTTCCCGGTTTGGTCGTTTTAGCCGATTTTGAGTAGTTAGGGTTTATTGAGTGAGACCGAGAGGTAATCCAGTGAGCCCGAGCGATCCTTAGTCGTGTCATCTTTAGAGACCGGTGTATTGAAGTCATCCAATCCATTAGCTTGTTAGGCCTACAATTTGATTCAGACCTAGGTAGACGTTTTTCTCCATCCTAAGTTAACACAGTTAGTTTTCCGTTAAGTTTTCTAGTTTTGGTAAGTTTTGTTAGTTAGTCCAGTTAGTCCTGTTAAGTAATTAAAAATCAAAAAAACCAATTAAATATTATTCTAAGGTAGGTCTTGTCTAGGGTTAGTAATCGTTAACGTCTTACGTGTCCACGTGTTCGATACTCGGACTTCCTAGGTCTATACTACTTGCGATCTGTACACTTACCGGTTGTGTGTGGTTTTAGGATTTTCGTTTTAATATTAAAGCTTAGTTGTGAGGATCATTATTATAGGGTTATTAGACATACATCATACTCCTTCCTCGGTTTATCACATTCTTTTGCAAAATGACCGAAATCTCCACAATTATAACATTTGGCCTTCAGTTTATCAAACCCAACTCGCTTGTTCAAAGTTGGTAGATCTTTACCCGTTCGTTGCATGAATCTTTTCACTTTCCTGACAATCATCGCCATATTCCACTTAAGATCCATCAACTCAAGATCATCGGGGTCGATCTGGTCATAATCTTCATAAGTCAATTCACTTGTAGCAATCATACTCCCAACCAGTTGTTCGTAAGAAGTCATGAATGCACTAACAAATGCGAACTACTTCTCTGCTTCTTGAAGATTGACATTAGGCAACGAGCTTGAAGAACTTGCACTTGAACCAGAATTAGCACCAGATGCCATGAAGCATACATTAGGGGTACTACTACCATTCGCAGATTCTTCTGTTGAATTCTGTGTGAAGAATGCGGTGATTGGGACTAAGCTTGAAGAATTATTAGCAGGTAATGAACCACCATAAAGAGAAGGATTTTGATTCTGATTATCCTTCAAAGACGTTTGGCACTTCAACTTAAATTCTCTTTCTTCAATCTTGTTAATAAATTTCTCAGCAGTGAGTTGATCATTTCTAAAATAACCATTCTCCTTTAACACAAGTAAGAAAGTAGAATACGAATGTGGTAAAGCATTCTTCAAGGTGTCAATCTTGTCCACCTCAGTCGGTTCAAGATTCGCTGTAGTCATTTCCACAACCAGATGACAAAAACGACTTATCATCTCTTCAACAGTCTCGTTTTTCAGCAAAGTAAAATTTCGAAACTGAAATTTCACTAGAGTCTTTTTACTCTCGAGTGTGTTTCCCAAGCTTCTAGTCATAAAAGTTGCAAATAGAGACGCACATGTCTTTATTGTGCTATATTGACGAAAGATTTGCTCGGGCAATGCCATAGTGAGAATAGAATAAGCTTTGGTCTCACTTTCATAATCTTTAATCTCTTGAGCTTCATAATGTTCATGATCTTTCGTAGTCCAACCAAGTGTGTCACTTCCTACAAGAGGTGACTTGTAAACTACATCAAGAAAACGTACACTACTTGGATGTACAGAACCCAAATGAGCACAAAAAATCGGTTCCCAATGAGCAAACTCAGACAGCTTCAGGAGTTTTGGACAGTTGTTATGAGTACCAATTTCATTGTCCATGGTCAACATCTGCTGCATTAACGCATTATGGGATGCTAATGCAAAATACGTGGCATTTTGAGAAGCCATGTTATCACAAGTTTGCAAAGTTAGGGGACTAAACTTGTCAAATTTTAAAGATTATGGTTACTGTTTAAACGAATGAATATTGTTTAGCGAATGTGAGAAAATGGATAGCGGTATGAACAGTTTAACAAATGAAAGTAGATAACGAATGTGAGAAAATGAAACGAATGAGAAATGAAACGAATGTGGTTACCGAATAGCAATTTTGAAGAACGAATGTGAAAGCGAATGTAGTTGAAACATAACGAATCAGTTGGAACGAATGTGAAATGAATGAGTTTGAACGAGTGATCAATTATATGGTAACGAATGATTGATTAACGAATCAATCTTCAAACAGTTAACGAATCAGCCTTCATATCTTCAAACATTCAAATCTTAGTCCAGACTTGTCCGAAATCAACATAAACTATATCAATCGGCTCGGAATTCGAATCCGGACTTCAATATGCTAGTCTGTTCCAACAAACACTCAAATCCAGACCTCAATTGTCCAATTAACCACCAGCCATTAACATCCGATTCAAACTTATCGATTAACTATCAATTCACTCAGATTACCTATCCAATTCAACTTAAATCCGAACTCAAACCTCTATAACCAGTTCCAATTACCTTATGAATACATCTAATTATAGTTATCTCAGTTCAATTACTGTTACGATGAGACTATGTTTCACCGGAAACTTAACCACACACCAAGTCATATCGATTCATACCGAAATTAACTCAATACGTGATGAATGAATACAATTAATCAACGAAACACCACGAAGATCCGATCAAATGTCTCTGATACCACTTGAGAGAGCCTGATATGGATCTAGATCTAGGATAACATCATGTTGTTCGTTGATTAGGTATACGATTAGATCGATTACTGTTATGTGTGTGTACTGTGTGTGTTGAGAGGATATTTGGGCAGAGTAACGACTCAGAAGGATAAAAAAATAGAACTGTTACATTAATGATAAACTTCAGGTTTATATAGGAGATGACCACATTCGTTAAGGATTAACTTAATGAATGTGTCATTCATTACATTAAAACTAGACGAATGAGTCTTTCATTCGTTATACATTATAATAAGCGGATGGCCCCACATTCGTTATCTCATTCTTTAAACTTGGTTAACGAATGAGCTTACATTATACGAATGTGATGCATTCATTACGGGGTAACGAATGTATCTTACAATAGAGCGAATGGCATATTTACAAAATAGCCCTTATATTATCCTGTAATTATCATAATAAACTAATAAAGACCGAGACGTACAAAACGTGTATCAACAAACACTCATTATTTGTTTTTATTCAAATGTCACATAGATAACATTACTTATGCATAACCAAAGTACATTTTTTCTTATTTAATTATGTCACATTTTTTTACTTAGTTATTTTTAAAAGATGAAGGAAAATACATTCCTACTACATTAAAATATTGGTCAAAAATTCTTTATAATGATAATAAATTTATTTGAATATAATTTGTATGTTATAACTTAATTTTTATGACCAATTCCAAGTTTTGAATGGTATTCACGATCCATTAAGTATTTTGACTAATTTAATCCAATTGAAACACCTCTAGCTCAATTCACTTATAAATAGAGCTTCATTCCTTCTCATTTTCTCACAAGTCAATTTACAAAATATTGTTGTTATTCTCTTATTTTGGTGATTTTCACCCACTTTGATTTATAAAGTCAAACCGTGAAGTTCAAGATTTATTTTTTTATTATCTAAGTTCTTCTTCCGGGTATATCATGTTTGTAGTGTCTGCTTTTTCGGGTCGTTTAGAACTTAATTTTATATTAAAATTTATTTAACATTAGTGTTAGTTCATCAAAAACGAACTTGACTCGCTTATGTATTTATTTTATTCGGTTTAGTTATTTTCTTTGTCCAACATCTAAAGTCAAATCTTTTCATCTCTCTCTGAAATATAATATTTTTACCATGTCAGAAACGAATCCAACCTATAGTTGAGTTCGGGTCCGACCGTAAATGAACCACTCGCTTAAACTCGTTTTGGGCAACGTGTATCAACAAACACTCATTATTTGTTTTTATTCAAATGTCACATAGATAACATTACTTATGCATAACCAAAGTACATTTTTTCTTATTTAATTATGTCACATTTTTTTACTTAGTTATTTTTAAAAGATGAAGGAAAATACATTCATACTACATTAAAATTTTGGTCAAAAATTCTTTATAATGATAATAAATTTGTTTGAATATAATTTGTATGTTATAACTTAATTTTTATGACCAATTACAAGCTTTGAATGGTATTCACGATCCATTAAGTATTTTGACCAATTTAATCCAATTGAAGCACCTCTAGCTCAATTCACTTATAAATAGAGCTTCATTCCTTCTCATTTTCTCACAACTTAATTTACAAAATATTGTTGTTATTCTCTTATTTTGGTGATTTTCACCCATTTTGATTTATAAAGTCAAACCGTAAAGTTCAAGATTTATTTTTTTATTATCTAAGTTCTTCTTCTGGGTATATCATGTTTGTAGTGTCTGCTTTTTCAGGTCGTTTAGAACTTAACATTATATTAAAATTTATTTAACATTAGTGTTAGTTCATCAAAACGAACTTGACTCGCTTATGTATTTATTTTATTCGGTTTAGTTATTTTCTTTGTCCAACATCTAAAGTCAAATCTTTTCATCTCTCTCTGAAATATAATATTTTTACCATGTCAGAAACGAATCCAACCTATAGTTGAGTTCGGGTCCGACCGTAAATGAACCACTCGCTTAAACTCGTTTTGGGCCGTTTCAGATTTTTCTCGAAATGTTTGCGACTTAATAATGTGACTAAGATATATTAGAACCCAAATTCTTATAAAACAATTAAAAGTAACCAACTTATTAGTTTACGACGTAAAGTCTAAAAAGGCAGTTATAGAGTAAATATTTTTTTTTTCTTTTAAAGGTTTAAAACACTAAATCATAAACCGAATTCTTTTAAGTCTTCTATTTTTGTCTATTTTCTTGAATCCTATATTGAACCTAGAAATATTTTCTAGGACCGCTCGTCGAATCGAACTCATCTGATTCAGCTCGCTTAAACGCATAGTTCGCTTTTACTCGCTTACTATAACATGTGATTTTCTCACACCCCTTTTTAACGTTTTTACATTTTTAGGGGTAGCATATATATCCTACAAACTCAAAGTATTTACTATTTCATTTACAAACTACAATTCGTTACATGGACTTGTGTGTTTACTTGATTACTTTCTCGAACTTACTTGCATGTGGTAGCCTCAATAAGTATGATCATACGCTCCCCCCCTCCCATTGCACTCAGGACCATTTTGTCATGAGTGGAAAAGAGTCTCTTTATCCGAGTATGTTGGTTGTTGCCAACTGGAAAGGACCTTACTTGCTCGATTATCTGAGTACGGTGGTCGTTACCAATTGGAAAGGACCTTACTTGCGTGATTATTACACTTGTTCATGGAATTTTATGATTTTTACGTATTTATATCAAACTATGTGAACTCACCAACTATTCAGTTAGTTAACATTATTTTATATATATGCTACAGGTACCATTATTAGAGGATATGCCATGACGAAGACACTAGACTTAGGATATTTTAAATAAGTGGACAAGTTGATTTGAATGTTTCTTTATATTAAATGTAATTTGTTTTCTTTGAACTTGTGTACTTGAAGTTTAAATAAATTAATGATGATATTGTCATTTAATATTGTTTGCTTTGAACTTGTGTACTTGAAGTTTGAATAAATTAATGTGTACTTGTGTACTTAAAGTTTGAATAAAGCTCTTGAGAAAGCCTTGGAACAATGACAACTTCAAGTGGTTTCACCTTAGGCAATGCAATTCCTAACCCTTCAGTCATATCCACCAGCTTCCCGATCTTTGAAGCGACCGAGCAAGCATCAAGTAAATCACTTCAAAAGCAAACTAAATTGTAGCACACATCATCCTTCCAGAAATAAACAGAATGTATTCAAAATTCTTACCTTGATAATTAGGTTTGCTTGTTCCTTAAGAAACCTCTCAAGTTTAAACTCATTGGGATCCAACCACACTTGTGGATCGCGATGTAGCTTCCATAGGATCACTATTAACCTAGCCCCTTTGGTGGTGTGATAGCCCCCAATGTAGCAGTCCTCCATTGCCTCAAGCAGTCCGTCTAAGGGACCGGGTGGGTACATTCTTAAACCATTCGTAAGGGGCGCTACCCAACACCATGGCGCCCCCAAAGCGCTGGGAACACCGCCCCAGGGTGCTATGGGCACTACGGAGGGGGGCACTTCCCACATAGCATCAGGCTTCTCCTTTCTTGGTCAAACATAGCCGTTCAACGGCTAGTTTATAACAAATTCAATTTTTTTCCTATATACTCACCAAACATCTAAACTTTCTAAAATAATCTCTACAAATGTCTCACACGTTTAAACACTCTCTACAAACCTTAAACCAATTTTCATAATTTTTTATAAACTTTTTATTCAAAACACCAACAAAATGGATTCTCCCTCTTCGTCCGACATAATCAATCGATTTTTTCAAAATAACGGGCACACGGCAGATGAAGAGGCGGAAGAGGAGGCGGTTACGAGTGTAGTTACACTCGCAACAAAGTATATGCAATTTATTAATTCTCCTCCTCGACCGGTTTTGAAAAGAGAATACATTGAACGAGACCATGAGGGCGCAAACGATCATTTGATGAAAGACTACTTCATTGACTCGCCAAGATACAAGAACCCAAAGACTTTTAGACGTCGCTTCCGGATGTCTAAACGTTTATTTTTACGCATTGTCCTAGATTTGGAGCGCTAGTATGATTACTTTATGCAAAAATGGGGCGCACGAGGGCTGTTAGGATTGACCAGTATCTAGAAGTGTACGTCATCGTTACGCGTGCTCGCCTACGGAACCACGATCGATATCAATGACAAGTACTTAAAAATGGGGGGAAATGACTCGAGACACCTTGGAGTATTTTTGGCAAGGCATTTATTAAAGTTTTAGACAAATTATATTGCGTTTATATTAATTTTTTTTATTTAATAATTTTAATATAGGCATAATACAACTATACAGTGCACGTTATCTTAGAAGACCCACTTGGCATGACCTAAAATAGACTTACTCGGTGCATGAAAAGGAACATGGTTTACCCGGCGTGATCGGGAGTATAGATTGTATGCATTGGAAGTGGTTTAACTCTCCAATTGCATCGCGAGGTCAATATACACGTGGTGACCAGAAAGTACCAACGGTGAGTCTTCAAGTGGTTTCTTCGTACGACCTTTGGGTTTGGTCGGCCTAGTTTGGCAGCCCTAGTGCCAACAACGACATAAACGTTTTGGATGTGTTGCCCGTGGCAGACGACTACATCTCCGCTACCGCACCAGTCGCATCGTTTTGGGCTAATGATAACTACTATCCACACATATACTATTTGGGAGATGAGATATATCCAGAATATTCTATTATTGTCAAGACGTTTAGTGACCCGATGGATAAAAAGAGAAACTATTTTAAGAAAGTACCAGAGTCTTCGCAAAAGGACATCG
Organism: Bidens hawaiensis; assembly: GCF_021521415.1. Taxonomy (NCBI): domain Eukaryota; kingdom Viridiplantae; phylum Streptophyta; class Magnoliopsida; order Asterales; family Asteraceae; genus Bidens; species Bidens hawaiensis. The sequence goes on along the minus strand of NW_027503012.1, from coordinate 3,471 downwards.
AGAGGTGTTTAGGGGTTCTTCGTCAACGTTGGCATTACATGAAAAATCCGTGTCGTGCATGGACATTGGAAAAAATGAGAGATGCTATGTATACGTACATCATATTGCATAACATGATTTAGAAGACAATAGGAGAGCAATATGCCAACATTATATATCGGGGAATGTCCAACAACAACCTCAAGCAACTATGAAAAATGGAGGAGAGGTTGCAAAATGTATACTAAATGCGTTCAAGTGAGTTACATAATGCACTTATGGCGTATATGGTCCAACATGCTTGGTTGGTTCGACCAATTCGAGGCGAAGGTGAAAATGTATTAAGCAGGGATGATAAAGGAGACGAGGAAAGTGAAGATGAACTTGACGGAGACGAGGATGGCGAAGATGACGAAGACGGTGAAACGAAGACAACGAAGAAGACGAAGACGAGTAATTTCTAGTCGGTTTTAATTTTAATGTAAAATTTATTTATTTTTGTAATGAAATGTTATTTGCATTATTTTAAATAAAAAATAAATAATAATAATAATAATAATAATAATAATAATAATAATAATAATAATAATAATAATAATAATAATAATGAGGTAAATGATTGGAAGGGGCTCCATCCACTACACCCATTTTAGCTAGAAAGCCCTTATGATGGTGTGACGCCACATAACGCATAAAGCCTCTATAGGTGCTTCATCCACTACACATAGTCTTAATGTTTCTTTTACTAAATCTTGGAGGTAGGCTAGGTTTTTGGTGTCCGATTCTTCGACCTATTTGTTTATTCCTACATGGGTGTCAAGCTCTTGTTGGGCTACCTTTAGGATGTGAGGGTGGTTTAGTAATAAAGAGCAATGTTTTCATAATCGGATTGGACAGCAAACCGGACAGGCAACCGGTTAACTGTTTCAACTAGTTGGACTGGTCACCGGTCGAACAACTTTGGTAAAAAAAATGATGGGCATGACTGGAAAAAAGTTTTTTCAAAAAAAAATATCATAGCTTGCTGGTTCAACCGATCCGGTTTCTGGTCAGACCGGTTGAACCGTTTCGAACCGGCCGGTTCTCTGGGAACCGAGCGAAATATAAAGAACCGGGCCGGTCATTGGACCAATCCCAGTTGCACCGGTTCCGACCGGCTGGTACGATCACATCCGGTTTCAACAACATTGATAAAGAGAGTGCCCATGTGTCTCTGCTGTGCTTTCTAAGCCAGTTAAAATTAGAACCTTCAAATTAAAATGGTTAATGTTATCAAGAGTTGGAATAATTCCAAAATAAGCCCGATATAAATAAGTCTATTTACTTATTTAGGTTATTGTTATTAGTTTTTAAATGGTCAACTGAGTCTATCGAGCATGTGAAACAAATCAAAAGTCATCGAACCATAATTTTTAAACGTGTGAAACCACATAAATGTTTTTTTAGAAAAGTCTTTACAATCATATTTAACACATTATGTAGTTATAGAATTCAAACAAAATGAAAACAATGCGTTTGCACCAACCTTTACGAGTGAATCCTTTTGACCCGTTAGCTATCTAATTTATAAGTTAAAAAGGAATGGGCAATGTTAAACTAAAAAGATGATTATATGATGGTATATTTTGAAACTTTCCCAAATGGCCGGGGTGGTTCAGTGGTTGTATACTTGTATGTATGAAAGCGAGATCTCTAGCCATTTTTTTTATTTTTAAAACTTTATCTTACATTTAATTTAGTTCTTCTCCAATAATTATTATTTCATTTTTTAAACCAAAATGAAAAATCTAAATACAGAGTTTTTATTCTACTAACTTTTATTGAAAACCAATTCATACAAAAGTGTAGCGTATTTTTTTGTTGTCGTGATATTAAATAAACGGTATTTTAGACACAACTCGTTTTCATATAAAATTTATATCAAAACCTATAAAAAATAAATATCACACTTAGAGAATAGAGATTGTAAAATATAATAATTAGATAACATGTTATTAAAGACAAAATAAATTAACGGTTATAAAATCTGGAAAAATAAACAAAATAAAAATAAGGTAGCCTATGGTACGCAGCAATGACAGGGGGATGGAATGATTCATTGCGTGAGAATGAAAAAATGGATGTTGGTTGTTTAATGGAATAGAATCATCTATTACATATGGAATTCATTCCATCAAAACCATTTATTCCCAACCCCCTTCTTTTTTTTTACATTTCATTCCTCATTTACTGAGTACGATGATGATGATGATTCCTCATTTACCCTATTTTCTTAACAACACCACCACTTAACAAAAACAACAACCACCACCAGCACCATCTGACCACCACCACCATTGTCGCCACCACCACCTTACCACCAGCGCTACAACCGATGCCTCCGCCATCATCGCCACCACCGCTACCTTACAACCAGCGTTACCACCGCCACCTCGTTGTGGTTACCACCCCAACCATTGTCATCGCCTCCGCTTGGCCATCACCGCCACCACAACTGTCGTTGCATGACCACCACCATCTGACCGCCACCACCATTGTCGCCACCACCGTTGTCGCCATCACTACTAATGCTACCACCGCTTGACCAGTGCCACCCCCACCACCACCACCGCCACCACCACCACAACCAGCACCACCCCCACCATCACCACAACCATTGCCCCTGCCGTCTGACCGCCGTCACCACCACCATTTTCGTCACCGGAGCTACCACCACTGTCGCCATGTAGTTTTATTTTTTATTTTTTTGGTAAAAAAATTATTTTGAGATAGAAGTGTTTTTGTTATTTCTATTTCACTTCTACAATTTTTTATTATACCAAACAACATAAAGTAATAATTCATTTCATTCATGTAGTTAACCAAACAAGACAAAAAAAACAGTAATAATCCAATTCATTTCCTTATCCATTGCATTTCTTCTCTCATTCCATTCCCTCTTCATTCTATTACCTCCAACCAAACATACCCTGATTACAGGTATGGCTATTCTTTTAGTCACTCTTTTACCATTACGTTTCATTATCCGTTTCTTAAAAAATTTCCCTATTTTCCACCCAAATGAGTTATATTCCGCACGCTATAAATTGTTATCCTAGAAACTTAAGACTTAAGTAGGTTTCAAAAGCTTTTACAATTGAATATACAAGTTTGATACTTGAACTTTTATCAACTTTTGTTATTTTTTATAACAGTTACGTATTTTACCCTTATTCAAAACTAACTACCCCATGACTCTTTAAAAGACTATAACTTTTTCACACGTTAATATTTTTTTGAACAAATTACATCATAAAAAAGAGCATTTTATTCTCTTTAATTTGAGTATCATATTGCTATACTTTTTTAACTTTAAAAAATTAGTATACTACGTAATTACCGGTTATGATTGACAACAAGTCGAGTCAGGCGAGCTCGGGTTATGTGTAAGACCAAATTAGGGTCGGAACGAGTCGACACAAAAAGGGTTAATTTAGTTCGGTTCGTGTCGGT
>NW_027503011.1:0-46343 GCF_021521415.1 Bidens hawaiensis | reverse complement strand
GTTTCTTTGAGTCAAAACCTATCAAACCTCACCAAACTTTTTAGTCGATATTTTCAAGTATATTTTTTCAGGTGATAACAAAGGGCTTCGACTTGTTTAGAGCCTTGTATTGAAGACTTATGCCTAAACATTTTGCGCATTGTGATTTATGTGTTTATTTGTTAACATGTACACCCTTGTGTAAGACGTATGTCGTGACACATTTTGAACACTGCATTTTAGTTTATCTCTTATATTGATGTGTTATGATATATGATCAGGAGATACTCGGTAGAATTCAGACTTGACCATTAATGTTATATCCACTCATCTATATTTCTTATCATTAATTCTTTTCAACATGGAAGAAAAATCCACCTAACCTGAAGTTACCCTCCTCACTAGTTATTGCCACCAAGGTTTATGGAATTATCTTTCAATGGCGGATTAGGATTATTCTCAGACGTTTCATCAGGTGATAATGGCGACGAAGGCGAGACAGAAAGTGTCCTGGAAAGTTGTGGATTAACCTCTGCAACTTCTTGGATACCCTCGTCCAAAAACACAACATCTTGCATACTAAGTTTATGGTATTTAATTATCTCCCTCAAGCAGCTATTCTCACGAACATATACCGAGTTCTCATGAGCCAAACGAGCCTTCTCCGCCAAAAGTGTCTCAAGTTGCTGACGTATCTGATAAAAAAAATATCATAATCAAAACTAAAACACTATCCAAATAACTTATTTAAAATAAGGGGTACGTTCGAATGTACCATGTCATCATCTGTAGGGTGATCTCCCTTTTCACGAGCCTCTTGAAGCATTTTATTTTCTTCTTCTAGCTGACTACTTCTTTCTTTTGCAAATGTTAAATCGGCCTTCACAGTTTTGATTTCTCGAAGAAGTAGTTTCGCTTTAGCAGCTGTAGCAATCGCCACCTGTATGTCATCAGGCAAACAGCTTTTTGATCGGTTTGTTTGAAAACAACATACAGTCATGCAGTTGGTTGTTTTTGTCACTGAACGAGTGTTTAAAGCAATACGTATATTTAGAGACCCAACTTCCAAAATTTCAAAAAAATTTATGTAGACATAATTATGTTAAGTACTGAAGTGTTCATCCAACAACTTCTATTTCCAAACGTTAAAATATGTTTGTGATTACTTCTTCTATTATGCTAAATATGACTGTAAAAATAGTTTATATCAATAATAATCTATATCTTTTGACTAATCCGATGTAGGAGGTTTTGAACTTTTATTAACTTTTCTTTCTACGAGTTAAGTTAATTTGTTGACAAGTGAAGATAATAGATCTAAAAAGTCACTTTTAACTTCTAAGATTTTAACTTCTGACACTACACTAGTAGAAAATTGAGCAATTCCTACCAAAATTTACTTAAAAAAGCGGTAGCAAATTTAGTGACCGATTTAGCAAATTTGCTACCGAAAATGTGAATTACTTGACACAATGGCTAAGCGGTCTGAGTTTTTGCAACCATTAATTTTCAGTGGCTAAGCGGTCGGAAATTTTGTAACCGTTGGCTAGGGGTTGGAGTTTTATGCAACAGTTTGCTAAGTGGTCGGATTTTTTGCAACGATTAGTTAATTTTCGATGGTTAAGCGGTCAGAGTTTTTGCAACCGTGGCTGGGCGGTCGTAGTTTTTTTGCAACCGATAGGAGTTTTTGTAACCGGTAATTAAACGGTCGGACTTTTTTAACGTTTTAAAATTTTGATTTTAGGGGGTGTTTAGTATTGCTTATTTTCACAAACTTATAACTTATAAACTTTTTAAGAAGTGATAAGGTGTTCGGATTGCTTATATTATGAGAGGAAAAATTTCATAAGTTGCACTTTTACAACTTATTAACTTAATGAAAAGTTATACGGAGACAAAATTAGGAATCCAAAACACCCCTGAGACGTTTAGTTGTACCAGTATGTTATTATTAATTGAGCAGAGCACGTGACTTATGCAATCTCTGTAGAACATCACTCCCGTTACGACGATTAGCAATCTCCGCTGCCTTATAACATCACTCCGGTGATCTACGCTGCCATACATCATATTATCACTTGGGTTGTATGGCTTATTTCTTAGTTAAACGTATCAGTTAAAACGTTTTTTTATCGCTCTGTTTTCAATATTATCCCTTGAGGCTGATTTATATCATTTCAAGGACTTAATATGTATGTTTAACTTCTGGAAGTTCTGTTAAATGTCCAGAGGTTAATAAGGTCACATGTCGGGTTGTTTTTCCAGCTAGTTTCCATTTAAACGAGTTACTGGACACCTACAAGTTGGCTTCAGTCATAAGAGCAGCACATTGTGAAGCTTTTAGAGGTACATAGTTATGTTCATATTTGGTTAATAAGTTTTTTTTGTTGCTAATGTTTTTCTTTTTTGCAAGATTGAGGAAAATGCTATAATATATTAAATTATTGTGAAATCTTGGCGTACAAAGTTGCTTGATTAATATTCTAGTGTTTTCTCAACTGCTTTAAAGGTGACTAATTGTCTAATTTTATTATATCAAACTTTGTTATATTTGAACAAAAGAAACTAGCACATATTTATTTAGTCTCTGGCATTTTATCTATGTGCTTTTCCTTATGCTAAAGGTCAAGTATAAATACAAGGTGGCTTCATTCCCGTTGATGATTGCATGGGAGTTTTTGATACAAAGGAAGAACTGGTACATATATCATATTCTTGTCTTATATTGTAACATAATTAACAAATGCATCCTTGACATAAGTTTATTAATTCAGTCTCTTATATTGCATCAAGATGCCAAAGGAAAAATGATGCTTGCACATTAGTGCATAGGGGATTTTAGGTGACCATTTTGTATACTTTTAATAAGTCATGTAAACATTCAGTTCCAGTCATGTAAACATTCAGGCGATCTCTCAGTTTTCAAGTTTTAATACATAATGAGATGTTTTCATAAGTCATAACATACAATCCTGTTTTTTAAATTTAACATTCTTTACTGAAAATTAGAACACGATTTTGAGAAATTTGCCTCTTACATATAAGTCAAAGGGGCAGTTAAGGACAGTACAGAAGTCAGTTCGAAGTAAGATTTACTAGTTGCAAAAATCATGTTCAATACTAGCAAATGATTCCAGGATCCGAGATATCGCCTAGGATCCAAACCGTTTATTTGGTCGGTGGGTATAATTTTTCTATTAATTGGGTCTGGGTTGGTTTTAGCGGGTAAGACCCGTTTGATCACCACTAATGATTTGAATGAGTACTTTGAATATAACACCACCGCCGGATGTTTCAGGCCGTCAGATGTTTCAGATTGTCTACACAGAAGTATGACTCAATGGTGGGACAACATATTTTTGGTGACCCGATTTGTGGACAAAGATTGCAGATCTGGTACTAAATAGCAGTGACTACCGACGGGATCAAAATTCAAATGGTTTATGGTTTAGGCGACGATGGTAGTGATTTTGCAATTGGGGGTTTTAAGTAAAATCGAACCATGGCACCATCTGTGGTATTTTGATGTTACCGAATCAACATGGTGATAATGGTGGTGCTTGTTATGGAAAAAGAATTGAACTCGCGAGGTTGTGGCTCCGGTTGCTTCAGTTGTCACCAATGTCCCTAAAGGTAAGTTGTATTATTGTTGTGTTTGCAATTGGGAGTGACTAAGAAATTAGATCTGGTTGAGAAGTAGACTTTGGAATCATGAATCATCATCTTCATCGGCTCTACAAACCCTAATTTGCTAAGCCCTCATGAGATTGAAGGTGAAAGATTGAGGAGTGTTGTGAAAAACGGATGGTGGTTTGATGAGACTATGTGACAAAATTATGGGGATGTGTTGGTGATTGTGTGGGTTGGTTAATGGTGGTGGGTGAAAGAAAGAAAGAAAGGTAAAGGGAGGAAGAGAGTTTGGGAGGGAGAGAGAGAGAGAGAGAGATTCTTAATTATAATTATTCCTTTACAAATGTTTTTTCAAATAAATTGGTAAAATGATCAATTTGCCCTCAAGTGCAATGCAGATGACCTGATTTAACGAGAAAAACTAACCGAGTTATGGCCAAAGGATAAATGGTGTAACATCTTGAAACATAAAGTACAAAAAATGCTACTTTTAAAGATATAGGACAAGCAGTGAAATTTGGTAAAAACATAAAGTATAATTTCTGTAATTCTGTCTAGAAACAACAATGTTAAAATGGAATTTTTGAGGTTTTGCGACCGAAAAGGACAAAAGATAAGGTAGAAAAGATGCTATACACAATATAATAACAAAGATTGAAGTTATGTTACTAACTATGGCTAAAAGATAAAATATAAACACTTAAATTTGAATGTTTGGATGTTTAATATATTATTTGACATTTTAATTTGTTATTTTAAGTTGAATGTTTTTGTATAATTTTGAAACTTGAATAAATGCTTAATTATAAAAGTATGACCATTAATAGCAGCTGAATGGAAAAGAAATATACATTAAAAAAACATTTTGGCCACAAATTTTCGACCGCTTTTACGGTAGCAAGATTTGCGGCTGCTTTTAAGGTAGCAATTTTTGCGACCATTTTTGTCGTAGCAATATTTACGACAGTTTTTACGGTAGCTATTTTTGTGACCGTGCTTCTGGTAGCAGCTTTTGCGACCGCTCTCATGGTAGCAAATCTGTTTGATTTGCGACGGTGTATAAGGTAGCAAAATCTGGTCGCAAACGTGTAGAATCGGTCGCAAGTTGGTCGCAAAAGGCTATTTGCGACGTGTGTTTTTCCGATTACAGTTTAGGTCGCACAATGGCCGCAACAACGAAACTGCTTTTGCGACCATATATGACATTTTGCGACCAAATTATCATGAGAACTGGCCGGGACTTGATCAACCCGCTAACCATATATGATTGACACTCCTCATTATAAATTAAGACGTACAGCAATGTACTTATATTAAGGCAATAAATAATTAATATGCAATAAGACATTTGGGTACTTACGTCACGAGATGCCATGAGTTGATGCTCATGGACTGTCTTTGGTTTTTCAGATTGCATTTTACCATTGGGCCATAGGTTCTGCGTGAAAAAGTCATCTTGATTTATTTCGATTTTAATCTTGTTTGGCAACTGAAAAGTTTCTTGTATATATTGAGTTCTCTTGTCCATATTGGTACCTCTTGCCTAATAACAATCAAATAACGTATTAATTATTATTCATCTCAATGTAAATAGGTCACAACTATCACTTATAATAAATATGCAAATCATTATACATTTGGGTCCTTACATTGCCAGATGCCATGAGTTGATGTTCATGTATTGTCTGTGGTTTTTCATATGGCATTTTACCATCTTGACATTGGTTCTGCGTGAAAAAATCCTCATTATTTATTTCAGTTTTCTTGTTTTGGAACTTGAACACTTGTTGGATATCTTGAGTTCTATTGTCCGTACTGGTACCCCGTCCCTAATTACAAGTTAAACAATATATCATTAATATTTGTATTTGTCAACTAAGATTTAACATTTTTAAGAGCAATGCATAATATGTTTATTTTTTTTCTATGTAATTAATGAAATTTGTGGAGGCCACTGCGGTAGGGTGGATGGGGTGTTTTGGGAAGTACCAAACCAACTCGACTGAAAAGAACGAATCAATGAGTTACACCTCACTTTAACCAAAAGTATCCAAATATACCCTAAATGGATTGCCGCGGAGTTCCCAAACCATCCAAACTACCCGGATATACTTTTCTATTAAAATCTAATCAATATCATCTGGTAAAACTTTGGATTCATGAACTCAAATTTCAAGTCGAATGTCGAACCCAGATGTTTTGCAGCAGCATTCCTGTTTTGCCCGTTCCTACCTGATGCCGATTACCAGAAGGTGTCCCCTACACCCTTAAGAAGGTGTCCCCTACACCCTTAAGAAGACCACTTGTGGCAAGTCGGTGGTCATTAGACAATTCAGGCGTCTTGCACAAGCAAATTTGAGAAACCTAAGATAGCTAAGATTCAAGGTGGCAAGCCAATTGAAAAGAACCCAAACTTGTTGGAGGCATCTTTGCTTTAAAGTACTTTAGTGTAGGTGATTATACTTCCATGAAAGTTTTTTCATAAACGGGTATCTTAAGCATCACAAGGGGGTATTTTTTTTAGTAGTTTTACAAGGGATTGTCCGAGGACTAAGAGCATTCACATTCATTTCCTTTAAATTTGAAATTACGTTAAGAATTATTGTATTTTTTCCCTTGTTCAATTAAAAAATATTTTTTTATACCTTTATCTGAGTTTGAATCAAATACAAATTAATTTATAAGTGTATAAATAACTAGAATAATTATGTTAACACTAGAGTAATTATTATTACACAATAACTTTTGAACTAAAGTAATTATTATTACACTATATGATTTTTTTATAACATAATTACTCTACTTCAAACTGTAATTACTCTAATTATTTGTATGTTTAGTATATGTTAATTTTAGTTGTACCGGATCTTAACCCCCCCCCCCAACTCCCTCTTTATCATTACATTTCTCTATTATTTACTCACAACCACTCTAAAAAAATATTAAAAAACTTATAGGGTGCTATAGTAATTTTTCAAATATATTGAAAAATCACAATATTTTTTTCTCTTCTACACTCACAACACCTTAACCACTCCCTGTATTATAAAAACTTCACTCACATAATATGGTGGATGGATCGAGAATGCTCTAAGTTAATTATCATGTACTAGCTAAGTTGGACGGCTCAGCATTTTAAAGGCATAAATTGAAATGAGAATTTAGGTCCTTTTCATAACATCTGAATAAAAGCAAAAATAAACACTCGTTTACAGGAGGTAACGACAAATAGCTAGGTTCGCCAGTAAGTTCACGACTACATAGGGCAATGTCATCCTACTTTTATAAGAGATCGTCATTAGATAGGCTGTTTCACCAGGCTAACTTAGTTAATGGAGATTAAGTCTAAGAGGTCACGTTTGGTAAGGTAAGGACAAAAAGATGTTTCTATTGGTGGATACCATCTACAATTATTACTATTTACATATATTTAATTTACTTCTTGACATGTACTTATCATAACATGTATCTTATGCATAAGGAGCAGTCTACATTTTGTACATTTGATTTATCACATGTGTCTTCTTTCTGTTCTCACACCTGATTTGTCAACATCTCTTTCTCTCTCTTCATTATATATATTTTCATATTTGTGATGTTGTATCTGCAACTACCACAGCACCATCGCCACCACCAACGCATCATACTACCACCGCTCACCATCTCCACTGGCCGTCTGCTTGTTATATTTAGTTTTTTGGAATATATCATTTTCAATTTGCTTATTATGTAAACGAAAATTTTGAATTCGCTTGCCACCTCAGCAAATCTTTCAAATTTCAGTGAGACATAGCCTAAATTTGCTTGTGTAAGGAGTGAATTGCCTAAGTAAAAAGATGGTTTTCAAAAACCACCTAGATGTTGTAAAGAGATTTCCTTGATCACCTAATTCTAGAAAACAACACTATGAAACTATTAGATATAGATTAGAACAAGTACGCAATAAGAAATAACAATCACAACCACATAAACGGATAAGTAAAACAATAACACGAGATTTACGCCCTACATCCACGGGTCACAATTAAGGTTTCTTTTATTATGCATAAAACAACAGAAGGACTATAATATTATAGATACATATATATAAACCAAGGTTAAAACACTTAAGAATAACAAAGCTAAGCGGGTCTCCCACTCAAAACTAAAATAGGCCCAAAAGACCTTCACCAAACCTATTTCCCACTGGCCCTTGCGATAATGTGTCCCACTATCCAAGTGGAAAGCAACCCAAATAATCGTATTATTATTAGTAATATTGTATAAAACGCTTTCCAAGCCTCCAGTTCCCATAATCAAGTTAAGATATGCAAATAAAACCAACCAAGTCTCCTTAGTTGCAAAAACCCTCTTCATCAACGGCCTGGAGCTCCAACTCAACTGTGACAAAACCCGTTAACAACCATTCTCTATCTGAAGGCGCTTGTTAATTCACCGGATTCAGAGATACACCGACAACCATTATCACTCACTAATTCTAACAATTTCTAGGAGAGATTTTATTGTCGAAATATTGGCCTTTAAAACCAATGACCTTTTGGAACAGTGCCCATAACACACCTCGTGCGCCAATAGTTACTAAAGCTCCGGGATGATTTAAACCTCCGAATATATTCAACTAACATCCTTTCAAAATCAACCCTCTTAGCACTAAATTCAGCGAACCAGATTTGTCTTCATACCATGAGCAATCCATAACCTTCCCCAACTTCCACTATTTATGCTATATTCCCTTCCTCTTCCAACAAGGAACATCCAAGAAGACAATACAATTCGAAAGCGGTACGACCCATGCGTGATTCGGCAACAATGGCTTCACAGCAGACAAGTGGCCACAGTGACTGAGCATAAACCCTAATTACTACAGCGCCTACATAAATATAATCCGACTAGTAGAGGACATCGACCCCAAGGATTTAATGAACCAAAAGCCTAATCGTGGACTAGGATAGAAATCTATCAATCGTTTTTAGCTTGTACCCATGTGATAAACGAGCATTCGGCTCTGATATCACTTGTTAGGTATCGATCAAAGCAAGTACGCAATAGAAATACGAGCAAGTACGCATCGTGAATAACAATCACACATACACACAACCTAGTAAGTAAAACTAGAACATATGATTTAATGATTTAAGTGGTTCAGTCAAGGCGACCTACATCTACCACCTAGAAATAGGGGTTTATTATTTTTTTTAATTTTTATTTATTTATTTATTTTGCTAGGCACACCACAAATATTACAATACAAAATATGAGTATTCATAGAAATCTAGCTAGGTTAAACAACTTATGGAACAAGGACGCCAAATAGACTTTCTTTAACAAACTTAAATATGCCAAAATGCGTTCACCAAACCTAACACAAACAACATTTACGTTATCTCGGATCATATGAATGGCATGCGTGAAAGGAGAATGCCAAATATATATGATGTACGAAAAACTCCCGAAGTTACGCAGAATAAACGATGATGAAAACCATAATGTAACATAGAGAAACAAACATAAGATTCATTCTAATAGTCGAGATTTCTGAAACTCAACAATATACTTAGCTGTTAAAAGGGAATCTAAACACACCCATCATTAATTAGTTAAGATAAAGAGAATGCAAAACCTTGGATCTGTCTTGAAAAGGAGAATTAACATAACCGGAGGCGAGAGGAGACTGATCCCGATGAGCATCTTGGTTCTGCCTAGAGCCTAACGGCGACGATGGTGCGGAGGTGGAGGATGAAGAGGCTGTGTCAATTGGATGACGAGGTTCTTTGAACGTGGAAGACCTCGTTATTCCATGTCTTCTACGGAACGCCATCAATGGATGATACTAACAAACAAACAAACAAAGATGGATCAGTTAACCCATGATCGGAGGTACGTGGTTGTTTCCCGGCATCAATGCCTGAATGCCATACAACAAACTCTCCGAATATCAAGTTATCTTATATTGTATTATCCTCATATAGAAAATAGGCCAATATCATGCGATAAATTACGTTCACAATGTTATGACAACTGACAAGTACAACACAAATAAATTTTGAAACAAACTGACAATATGAGTTTACAACTCAAATAAAACAAATACAAACAGAGAATGTGTAAGCGAACTTTGAGATTCATCATGTACCGTTTCCTCTAACAACGTGCCTTAAGGTTACAATTCGAGTAAACAACCGGGCCTTAAGGTCACAATTCGAGTATATGAAAATATGTTACAGGAAAGGGTATGTATTAGTGTTATTACGCCCGTACAAGTTTATAGTTCTAGTGGTTACATTCTCACAACAAAGATAATTACTAAATCTAATTGGAGCAATAAGAAACCACTCACCATCTAGGTATTGGATTTGGATTGCATTAATAGTCTTTAATACAATTTAACTAACTGAGGTTTTAGACATAGTTACCTAATTGGCGGTTCCCTCTAGTACCCGGTATAGGTACGTGATTCGCTAAATGGGAGAGGGGGGGGGGGGGGAGGGTCATTATGGTATGAACCAATACGATGTACCATGGAGTCTGGTTCGGTTTAGCCACTTCACACCATAAATCACGACAAAACAACAAAGACAAACCAACTTAATTTGAATTTGGAAACTATATGGTGTTATTTTTAAGTTTAAAAACATAAAAGGGTGATTATAGTAGCTCCTTTCATTTTTCAAGGTGATTCTACTTACTTAAAGGTGATTTTGAAGTTTTAAAAACATGAAGGACGATTCTAGTTACCTCAAATATATCATAATGCATTAAATAAATAGTAAAATATATCATTAAGGTTTACTAGTAAAGTGCCTATGCGATACTACGTCGACGACAAACACCATACGCGTTTATTTTGGTTTATAAATCAACTCGTGAAATATTATATAATAGTAATTTAGTTTGTTTTGTTATTCGTGTAATATTTTATAAAACTTTATTATATAATTGTTTTTACTGTTATTACAATTCTAAGTTAGTACACTACTACAAAAACGTATATTAGAAACTGCCTAAAACATGATTTACAACGGTGTGAGGTCCACCAGTTGAATATAATGTAGAGCATCATTTTATTTTGAACAATTATCTCAACCCGTTACAATTAAGAAGGAAACTAGCGTTGTTTCTTAGACAAAACCATTTACAACAGGTTTTAACTTTTATTTTAAAGCGATTAACATCTTCATGTTAGATTCCGTTAATATATTGATTACTTGCAACGGTAAAAATATGATTTACAATGGTGTGAGGTCCAATCATTGAATATAATGAAGAGCACTGTTTATTTGAACAATTATCTCAACCCATTGTAAATAAGAAGGAAACTAGCATTGTTTTATAGACAAAACCTTTAACAACGGTTTTAAGCTTTATTTTAAAACGGTAACCTCTTCACAATGTATGCATTACTTTTAACGATTCTACAAAGACCCGTTCCAAAAACTTAAAACATTTTGCATAATAGAACTATTATAACATTAAACCGTTTTATAATTTTAAAATAGTAATGGTTTATTATAAGTTAAATTGTATTTAATAAGGTAGGTGCAATCATAACAAAATCATATCAATAAATAGAAGAGAAACGCTAAATGGTTTTTTTAATAAGGTAGTTGGTCCATCTGCCTACTAATAAGAATTAATATCGATTAAATGAGTTAGGTGCAACCACAAAAAGATCAGATCAATAAATATGAGATCGATCACTTTAGAAATTTCAACTTGCAAACCTCCTCCAATCTACTCGGGCACTTTCAAAATTCTCCAATAATTTTATCATGCAAAATCCTTCATTCACCAAGTTATGTATAACATTACGTTACGTCCTCCTCCAAAGCCACCTCATTATATGTTCTTGAATTTTTGTTTGCATGGAGACAATGTGTTGGCTGATGGGTCCCGTTGTCCTAGATTTCTAGTAGATCAGGATTTATATATGCTTTCAATAATGTTTGAAGGTTTGACTTTTGGGGCCACTTGGCTAAGCTTTTGAAATTACTTAAGCTTAGCCCAACACCCTCTAAGACTGCTAACCGTGTGACATTTGAATTGGTTAACGGGATATGTCGGTGTAATCGTGTTGATAAACGCGTAACCAACACCCTTAAATATTAATTAATGTTGTAGAATCCTATCCAGTTAAGGTATGTGTCGGTGTAAGCGTGTTGATATATGCTTCCCGAGATGCCAAAATATAATGTCACACCCTCAAAATCCACTAACGGAGTTTTACCGTCAGAGGGTGTGAATTAACAGGATCGGATTCATTAGTTATAATCAAACCATAAAAACGTTTACGAGTAATTAAATGCGGAAGCGTAAAAACCATAAAATAAATGTTGCGTCACGCAGGACGACTTAAACCCAATGATAACAGTTTTAAAATAGTTTGCATAACAAAAGCGTTTTCAAGCAATGCATGATCCTATACCGCGCGCCCGCCTCGGCTACCTGAGAGTAACATACTAAAAGTGTCAACACGAGGTTGGTGAGTTCACAAGTTTATATAAAATAAAGCATTTAGCGTTTTGCGTTCAGCGTTTTGCGTTACCAGATAGTGTTAAATCAATTATATACCGATAGGTAGCCAGCATATACAACAAGTATTACTAAGTGTTCGACACCGAAGCTGACTGTTTATCAAGTGCCTTGCCACCAGGTCATCCAGACCATGGTATGTGTTAGCCAAAATTACACCCGCTCGACCTCCAGTCGAGTTTAGCGTTGGGTGGGGTTTGTCAAACCCAGTAGTACTACTCAACAGTGATTCGCTATTCCAAATATTAACCGGTTCGATGTGTAGGACTTCAATTGTTTCGTTTGCCACTTAGCCTTTACAAGTGATATATAATTTACTAACAAAATCTTAAATGCGTTTATCGGAGTATGTATCTCCCCCAAGTGAAAAGCGTTTAAAATAGTTTAAAAGGGGTAAGTGAAACTCACATTTGCGAAGAATTCCCAAAAATAAATCACCAAGTGATGCGCGTCACAGAAAACTCTCTCTAGCGTTCTAAAACAACAAAGAGATTTTCTAAGTGTCGGAACTATTAACGAGTCTCTAGACCCGGCACGTAGTACCTATGCAAATATCACGTTTCGTGTTTCGTTTGTGAATCATGTGTGACTTAACAAGTACATTTGTGATACGATACATGTGTGAACAATTATTTACGTGTCATGTATTAATAATGTATATCACTAGCAATTACTCCCCGTAAGGGCAATTTGGTCAACACATAACAATTTACTAGCAATTATTCCCCGCAAGGGCATTTTGGTCAAAACATGACAATCAATTAGCAATTACCATGTTTCATGCAACTTTTACAAAATTCAGCAACTAGTTTCTTAACGACAGAATTCTACTTGAAAAACTAGTCTATTCCACCGATCATAGCATCTCAATTAATTTACCAAAAATCATCACAAAAGCATACATGTATTAGGTTTCCAGAACATATTTTATTTTATTTTTATTCCACATATGTTCCTCACAATGATCAAAACATTACAGCAACTCATAACAGTCAAATTCATGCGCAACAGAATGTTATTTGAAATTCCCGTTAAACGAAAAATCCAATAAATGCAAGACCACTTGGGTTAGGTTCCTAACTCAACAAGTCAACTTCCAGAAGTGGAACCAACCCAATTGGTCTCGTAGTTCATGAGATATAACATTTACAAAACAACCTAACAGCAGGTCTAACAACTCAGCTTTGCACAACGTTTTTGTAAAATCATAAAGGTTAACTTTTACACGTCCAAAAATTGCAAATTTATATTCTTTAGAAACTAGACTCAACTTAGTTTACTGTAGTATCAATAATCTCCACCAATTTTCAAATTTACACCCCGTTACAGTAAATTAAACATCAATAACACAATCTGTCCAGAAACTGTTTGCATCCAAACTCAACATATTAACTATCTATGGACCATAATCCGTTCATATAACATTCTAGACACCAATATCACCATCCATGCACATCAATTACACATTACATACATGATTAGGGTTTTTTCTTGAACTCAAAATCAAAGACACAAACAATTAACATGTAATAACATCAATTCTAGTTATCAAATCACAATCAATACATCATCTAATCAAACAAATCATATGAGCACCATATATGAAAATTTTCGGAACCTAGGGTTCACAATTAACCCATTAAAAGTCGAAATTAAGCAATAAGAATGCATAGGATAGTTGTTTATACCTTCCTAGCACCTTAATTTTCAATCAAACTTGAACGATCTTGTGTATATGTGTGTGTATGAAGGCCGATCGCAAGGGGGGGGGGGGGGGTTTAGAGGCTGCCGTCGGGTTTGGGAGAGAAAGAGAGAAGGGAGTTTAGGTTTTAGGTTTATATTAATAATAATAATATATTACACTCTAGTCCCTCAACTTCCAATTGCTTCTTTTCTAGCTTAATTAACTAGTTCTAGCACATTGAGTTAACGTTTATAACAATGTTATCACATAACACGTAAGTCTAACACATAATTATCACATAATTATTGTTTTGACGTTTTTTGTTTATTCACCAATTGTTTGCGTCAACTCGTTTGCGTTTCGGTGCAATTCCCGAAAGACTACACATATAGTAAGTGTCAAGCGTCATTTAAACCCTAGTTTAAATGTAATGAGGTGTGCGTTATAGATTCAGTGATCTTTATGTTTGAATTGACGGAGTTGAGTTAACGAAGTTAACCTGAAATTGACGATTGTCACATCATTCCCATGTTAAAGAATTTTCGTCCCGAAAATTTGAGTCGAGTCGTGATGAGTGTCTGAAAAAGTAAGAAAAATTTTCAGTTTGTCATATCATCCCCTAGTAGAAAGAAATTTCGTCCCGAAATTTAATTCATACCTCCGGTGATTTCTGACGGTTTGTCGGGTTTCGCGGTTTTCTGTGTTTGTTCAGCCCTTCAAAAAGGTGAGGATACTTTTTCATCATTTGATCCTCGCGTTCCCACGTGAACTCCGGTCCATGTCTTGAGTTCCAACGAACCTTAACGATTGGAATTTTGCTGTGTTTGAGTGTTTTGGTTTCCCAATCAAAACTTCGACTGGTTCTTCAACGAAGCGTAGCTGTTCGTCAACTTGCAGTTCGTCCAAAGGGACTACTTGGGTTTCATCAGATAGGCATTTCTTCAAATTTGATACGTGAAAAACATTGTGTACACTGCTGAGTTCTGCTGGTAAGTCCAGTCGGTACGCCACCGGACCAACGCGTTCCGTTATCCGGTAAGGACCAACATATCGGGGGTTGAGTTTGTTTCGCTTTCCAAAGCGAACCACACCTTTCCAAGGTGAGACTTTGAGTAACACTTGATCGTTCACTTGAAATTCGAGAGGTTTTCGACGCTTGTCGGCGTAACTCTTTTGGCGATCTCGTGCTGCTGCCATGCGGTTTCGGATTTGAACAATCTTTTCCGAAGTTTCGAGTACCAGTTCTGGACCAGTGATTTGGCTGTCACCCACCTCTGCCCAGCAGAGTGGTGATCGACACTTTCGTCCGTACAGTGCTTCAAACGGCGCTGCTTTAATACTTACGTGGTAGCTGTTATTATACGAAAACTCTACCAAAGGTAAGTGAGGTTCCCAACTTCTTCCGAAATCCAACACACATGCACGCAACATGTCCTCTAAAGTCTGAATAGTTCGTTCACTTTGCCCATCCTTCTGAGGATGGTATGCAGTGCTCATGTCCAGACGGGTACCTAGTGCGCTTTGAAGTGACTTTCAAAAGTGCGAAGTGAAACGAGAATCTCGATCAGAAATGATTGAGACAGGCACTCCGTGTCTAGACACTACTTCCTTCATGTAGACGCGAGTCAATCTTTCCATTTTGTCCGATTCCTTAATCGCTAAGAAGTGTGCCGACTTAGTCAACCGGTCAACGATCACCCAGATGGTATCGCATCCCGTCGGTGTTTTAGGTAATCCCGTGATGAAGTCCATTGAAATGTGTTCCCATTTCCACATGGGGAGTTCCGGTTGCTGTAGCAGGCCAGATGGTTTCTGGTATTCTATTTTGACTCTGGCACAAGTCAAGCATTTGCTCACGTAGGTGCCAATGTCGGCTTTCATGTTCGGCCACCAGTAAAGTGCCTTTAAGTCATGGTACATCTTATCTGAGCCAGGGTGGATAGAATATCGGGACTTGTGTGCTTCGTCCATCACTAGAGTTCTCAACTCTCCGTATCGTGGAACCCAAATCCGGTTCTCAAAATATCGAACCCCGTCCGATTTGGTTTCAAGTTGCTTGTTCATGCCCCGCATGAGTTCTGATGGAAGGTTATCATCCGTCAAAGCTTCGAGTTGCGCATCGCGATCTGATCGGGTAATTTGGCATGAATCGTGAGTTGCAGTGCTCGCACTCGCCTGGGTTTATCGGTTTCTTTTCTGCTGAGAGCGTCGGCCACTACATTGGCCTTGCCAGGGTGGTACTTGATGGCACAATCATAATCCTTAAGCAGCTCGACCCAACGACGCTGTCGCATGTTCAGCTCATTCTGATCGTAGATATGTTGGAGACTCTTGTGGTCGGTGTAAATGGTAAACTTGGTACCGTACAAGTAATGCCTCCATATCTTAAGGGCAAACACCACAGCTCCGAGTTCCAAATCATGGGTCGTGTAGTTCTTCTCGTGAATCCGTAGTTGTCGAGAGGCATAGGCTATAACCTTCTCGAGTTGCTTCAGCACACAACCGAGACCTTGTATCGATGCGTCACAATGTACCTCAAAATTCTCTGTTCCCTCGGGGAGGGCTAAAATAGGGGCGCTATAGAGTTTGGTTTTCAACAGTTGAAAAGCGGATTATTGCGCGTCACCCCAATTGTACTTAGTACCCTTGTGAGTCAAAGCGGTGAGGGGTTGAGCAATCTTTGAAAATCCCTCGATAAAACGCCGGTAGTAGCCGGCCAGTCCTAGGAATTGCCGCACCTCAGTCGGAGTCTTAGGTGCTTCCCAGTTTTTATGGCCTCTACCTTGCCGGGATCGACATGGATACCATTCTCATTGATCACATGTCCTAAAAAGTGAACCTCGCGAAGCCAAAATTCGCATTTCGAGAGTTTAGCATACAGTTGTTCCTTCTTCAACAATTCCAGAATTAACCTCAGGTGTTCCTCATGGTCAGCCTTGTCCTTGGAGTAGACGAGAATATCATCAATGAAAACAATCACAAACTTGTCGAGATACGCCTTGCATACTCGATTCATGAGATCCATAAATACGGCTGGTGCGTTGGTTAGACCAAAAGGCATAACCGAAAACTCGTAGTGACCATACCGTGTTCTGAAAGCCGTCTTTGAGATATCTTCTTCGCGTACTCTTAGTTGATGGTAACCAGATCGCAGATCGATCTTCGAGTAGTAACTCGATCCTTGGAGCTGGTCAAACAGATCATCAATTCGGGGTAAAGGATAACGGTTCTTGACCGTCACCTTGTTCAGCTCCCGGTAGTCGATACACATGCGAAAAGTCCCGTCCTTCTTTCTTACAAATAAGACAGGGGCTCCCCATGGCGATGAGCTAGGTCGGATAAAACCCTTATCCAACAAATCTTGCAACTGAGTGGACAGTTCTTGAAGCTCCGCCGGTGCGAGCCGATACGGGGCTCGAGCTATGGGTGCTGCACCGGGTGTCAACTCGATTTGAAATTCGACTTGTCGTATAGGAGGGAGTCCAGGCAAATCCTCCGGGAAAACTTCCAGATAATCTCGCACAATCGGTATATCTTCGATTCGTTTCTCCTCCGCTGGTTTCTCGACAATATGCGCTAAAATTGCCGGATGACCCTTTCGTAGATACTTCTGCGCCTTCATGAGGGTAATGGCGCTGGTGGTCATGCCGCTTCTCTCACCCCGGACTGAAATGATCTCGCCGGAAGGGGTAGTAATGTGGACTATCTTGTCATAACATATAATCTCTGCTCGGTTCTCGGATTACCAGTCCATGCCGACAACGACATCGAAACTACCAAGCGTAAAAGGGATAAGGTCGATATCAAAAACATGACCTGACAGTTTCAACTTACATCCCGCAAGTACATGAGTCGTTTCTACAGACTTTCTGTCAGCTAATTCTACAAGAAACTTAGCATCTAACGGGGTTGGAGTTAGGTCTAAGAGTAGACTAAAGGCTTTCGACACAAAACTCCTATCAGCTCCAGTGTCAAACAAAACAGAAGCAAAAAAGTCGTTCACAGGAAACTTACCAGTCACCACGTACGGATCATTGCGGGCTTGACCCGACCCAATAACGAAAGCTCTTCCTTTACCATTGCTTCCGCCTCCGCTGCTGCCTCCATTGTTCTGGTTCTGTTTTAGCTTGGGGCAATCTTTCCTGAAATGACCCTCTTGACCACATTCGAAACATCCCTTAGTCGTCATAGGTGGTTTAGGAGCACCCGTTGCCGCAAGGTCTCCTCTACATTCCTTTGCCTGGTGACCCATCTTTCCGCACCTCAGACACTTGACACGGTCACACGGGCCAGCATGATGATAGTTGCACCTGTTGCACTTCGGATATTTCCCAGCATATCCGCTCGAACCCTTCCCGCCACCGTTGTTATTGTGACTCTGATTGTTGAAGCTCCGGGTGAATTTGGGCTTACGGTAGTGTTGTTGCTGTGGGGGGTTCGAGTTTGAGGATCTGGCGTTGTCGAACTTTCTCTTTCCATTACCTGGGTTGCTGTTGCTGTTGTTGTCAGTTCTCGGGTTGTCACGGGTTTTAGCGGTTGAACCCCTAGGTGGTAACGCACCTTGGGTCACTGCTTGATCCGTCAGGTTGTGAGCTAATCGGATCGCTTGTTGAATCATGGCTGGTCTGGAAGACGTCACCATGCCCTGAATTTGCGGTGCTAACCCATCAATATACATTTCAATCCTCTTGCTCGGCGGGTCTACCATCCGTGGACACATCACAGCTAACTCGTGAGAACGGGTGGTGTAGGCTTCGATTTTTGAACCCACCATCTTTAATGACCAAAACTCGGATTCCAACTTAGCAATCTCCTCCCTAGAATAATACTCTTCTCGCATCATGTTCTTGAACTCCTCCCAGTTCATAGCGTTAGCCAGTTCCAATCCAAGGATCTGCACGTTTGAATTCCACCAAGTGAGGGCAGAATCCTCAAGTGTTCCAACAGCAAATTTGACCCTACTGGCAGGGGGACAATTACACATCTCAAACGCTGATTCGGCCTTCTCAGCCCAACGCAGGAAGCCTATAGCTCCCTCAGTGCCCTTAAACGTACTGGGCTTGCAGTCAAGGTAATTCTTGAAGGTACACGTTCCAATTGGACCTCCAGCTTGGTTCTGGACATGTGCGGTTAGAGCGGCCGCCGCATGGTCGTTCAGCAGAGTTTGGAGTTCTGCTGCAGTCAAGTTGATGTTACCACGTCCGTGTCCAGCGTTTCTTCCTGCCATTTCCTAGAATTACAGCATAAAATGTTAAACATGAATTTTTCTTTCATATGCAACACACCATACATGTAATAAAAAGATAGGTAAGAAAGAAATAAGAAACAAACATCACATCACAACCATATATTAATCCAAATAATAATTCATGATTAAAACCATTGTATTCGCTACAAAGTATTTAAAACCAATCTTTAAAATCATAGAAAAATAATAGTTTGGATGGAGACAACCCCTCCATCTAGGTGTTATCATTACTAGATGTCATCATCTGAGGACACCTCTGAGTGTGCCTCCTCCTCAGCCGGTTCTTCCTCCGGTTCCTCTTCGGGTTCCTCCTCGGGATCCTCCTCAGGTTCCTCTTCGGGATCTTCTTCGAGTTCCTCTTCAGGCTCTGCCTCAGGCTCTGCCTCAGGTTCGGCTGCGTTCTGAGCAATCTACATTTGTAAGACATCGCAACGCTCTAAAGCTATCTCGGTTCGAGTCCTTGCTACTTGGAGTTGCTCTTGCAAGTCTATCATCTCGGCTTGCATCTTTCTCATAAATTTCATCTGTTGATCACTAGCCTCTTGCATTTCCTTCATGGCCGCTGTCATGCGGGAAATTTCCTCCTTAGTCTCGGTTCCATCTTTTAACAGTCCGGAATCGTTAGCTCTCGTATAGCGCATGTAACCTACGTCACGCTCCAAACAAGAAACGACAGCTGCGAGAACTCGCTCCACATGTTCGGTTATGGGTGGTAGGGTGTTGGGGTAAGCAGGATGGTTCGGGTGAGGTAGCGGGGGAACTTGTTCGCGATAAACCATACGCCTAATCATATTAGGGTACCAATCCCAGCTAACTTCGTTTTCGTACATGCCTCCGGATAAGCGATACCTCTTCGGTGCAGGAGCTTCGAGTTCCGGGACTACACGGGGTGGCGATGAGGTAGGTAACTGCGGTTCCTTCCCATGTGCATGAGTCATCGGATCGGATGATGATGATGATGGCAGCGTCGACATTCCTACAGGTAAGCCGTGTATGCGCGCGCGTATGAGTGAAAGAGGTAAAGAGATAAGATAAAAAAGACTACACAAACATATGCAGTGCGTATCATTATAACTAATGGGTCGTCGCGGTTATAGTCTAGTATGCATGTAGCTTCTAGTTTGCTATAACCAATGGCTCTGATACCAATCTGTCACACCCTCAAAATCCACTAACGGAGTTTTACCGTCAGAGGGTGTGAACTAACAAGATCGGATTCATTAGTTATAATCAAACCATAAAAACGTTTACGAGTAATTAAATGCGGAAGCGTAAAAACCATAAAATAAATGTTGCGTCACGCAGGACGACTTAAACCTAATGATAACAGTTTTAAAATAGTTTGAATAACAAAAGCGTTTTCAAGCAATGCATGATCCTATACCGCACGCCCGCCTCGGCTACCTGAGAATAACATACTAAAAGTGTCAACACGAGGTTGGTGAGTTCACAAGTTTATATAAAATAAAGCGTATAGCGTTTTGCGTTCAGCGTTTTGCGTTCAGCGTTTTGCGTTCAGCGTTTTGCGTTAACAGATAGTGTTAAATCAATTATATACCGATAGGTAGCCAGCCTATACAACAAGTATTACTAAGTGTTCGACACCGAAGCTGACTGTTTATCAAGTGCCTTGCCACCAGGTCATCCAGACCATGGTATGTGTTAGCCAAAATTACACCCGCTCGACCTCCAGTCGAGTTTAGCGTTGGGTGGGGTTTGTCAAACCCAGTAGTACTACTCAACAGTGACTCGCTATTCCAAATATTAACCGGTTCGATGTGTAGGACTTCAATTGTTTCGTTTGCCACTTAGCCTTTACAAGTGATATATAATTTACTAACAAAATCTTAAATGCGTTTATCGGAGTATGTTATCTCCCCCAAGTGAAAAGCGTTTAAAATAGTTTAAAAGGGGTAAGTGAAACTCACTGTTTGCGAATTATTCCCAAAAATAAATCACCAAGTGATGCGCGTCACAGAAAACTCTCTCTAGCGTTCTAAAACAACAAAGAGATTTTCTAAGTGTCGGAACTATTAACGAGTCTCTAGACCCGGCACGTAGTACCTATGCAAATATCACGTTTCGTGTTTCGTTTGTGAATCATGTGTGACTTAACAAGTACATTTGCGTCAACTCGTTTGCGTTTCGGTGCAATTTCCGAAAGACTACACATGTAATAAGTGTCAAGCGTCATTTAAACCCTAGTTTAAATGTAATGAGGTGTGCGTTATAGATTCAGTGATCTTTAAGTTTGAATTGACGGAGTTGAGTTAACGGAGTTAACCTGAAATTGACGATTGTCACATATAATCTCAGATTTTTCATCAGAGGCGTCACAAAGGAATGCTAAGATGAATTGGTGAAATAGTGTACACACATACTTGTAATGCCCCAGTCCCGGTGCCCTACATTGGCGTTGGATTTACTCATAAACACAACTCTAAATGTAAAGCCCCTTTACCGGTGCCCTACGTTGGACGTTGGATTTACTCATAAACACAGTTCTAAATATCATAGTTAAATAAAACTTTCGTGGAATATTAAAACTTTCATTAAACATTCATAACGTTTCAAAACTTGTCTCAATTAACATATTTTGTCTTTCAAACATAAACATCATTTAAATAAAACGTCATACTAAAAGTCAGCTACGCTGAGTGAGTTCTAGTTAATCAGGTAACATACAACACATTCACATGTTTATACATACGCATCCGAAGATACATAATATATAACCCGCTTACCTTTCTTTCATACATATATTATCATATACCTTCTTTCTTTCTTTTCATTCTTTTCTTCTCTTTCATACTTTTATAGTAAACCTTACTTTACAAAATTCTACGTTTTAAAGAGCATTACGCCATACTGCCTCGAGTATTATCTGGTTCCCTTTCTGCCTCGAGTATTATTAGGGCTGGGTTCCCTTTCTGCCTCGAGAATTATTAGGGCTCGGTTCCCTTTCTGCCTCGAGAATTTTTAGGGCTCGGTTCCCTTTCTACCATGAGTATTATTAGGGCTTGGTTCCCTTTCTTCCATACAACCATACCATACCTGTCTATATATTTATAATCATAACTTTCATACATACATACATACATACATACATACATACATACATACATACATACATACATACATACATACATACATACATACATACATACATACATACATACATACATACATACATACATACATACATACATACATACGTACATACATACATACATACATACATACATCATTCATACATCATATATATAGCAATCATATCTTTAAACTAACAATTGGCGGTACATGCAATATCCGAAGATCGTTCACGCACCGTCAAGAATTCATTCGTACATAATTCTTACAAGGAATACACTTACCACTTAAGGTAAGTGTATTCACTAATCACATCGAGTATGCACACAACCCCGAAAACATTACAAGGAATGGGGCTAGAAACTCACCTGAACTCGGTTACGTTCACCGTCAATGGTTATCCCTTTCTTTAGTTGTGTGCGACTAACTGTATAACAATTACACGTATCAATTAACTATCACTACCCATATTGTATTTCTAGTTTAGTTATAACCCTCAATGAACCGGGGTCCGGGGGCAGCGCCCCTGGCATCGGGGTTCTAAGGGCGGTAGCTCTTCTGCCCCCTGGCTGGAGTCGAGCTGCCAGGTCAGCTTGGAAAAATTTGATTTCCATTAACTGTCATAATACATTTTTTATTAGAATTGTAATTTATTATTTTATTTACTAACTCATAAAGTTTAAGGGTTTCTTTGTAATTATTCCATTTTAATCTAAGTCCAGGGACCTTTCTATCATTCTTTCAAAGTTTAGTTCGTTATCCAGTTCCTTAACGAATGGGGCTCATTCGTTACTTCTTGACGAATGGACTTTTTTTAACGAATTGAACCTTTATAACGAACTAAACCTTATAACAAACTGAACCTTATAACGAACTGGCCCTTATAACGAACTGAACCTTTATAAGGAACTAGGTATTCATTCGTCAGTTCTCCGGTAACGAATTACTTAACGAATAGCTTAACGAACTGCTTCTAATTCGTTATCTCTTATTAACGAATTGGAATAACGAATTGCTTGTTAATTCGTTATGTCTCCGCTAACGAACTAGGGTAAGGTAAGAGAATGTTAGAATATTCCCTGACATTCTCTTAACCTCGCACACCTTTTCCGGAGCCGCCTTTCCGGCGCCGTCATCGTCGAAAAACCGGGATCTCGCCGGAAAAGCGAGATCTCACTCGTTTTCCACCGTTTTCACCGTTTTTCGTCCCGTTTTATCCAGATCTGAGCTAGGGTGACCCCTAAGCTCATCTATTCATCGGTTTATTCCCGATTCCATCCGGATATCATGACTTTAAAAGTTTAGGGTGTCGGTTCGTCGTTTCACGACTAGATCTAGTGGGTTTGGATCCATACAACATCATACTCTCATTACCTAAGGTCAGGAATCGATTCTTCTTCTTTGTTTCAATTAGAGAAAGAGAGGATAAGAGAGAGAGAGAGCTTATGTGTATGTTTTGGGTGGTGTATGGAATGGATGAGAATGATGGAATTAATGGAAAATAATGGTACTTATACCATTAGTCATGGGCTTAAGCCCATGGTTTTTCCCCTTTCCTTATTAACCCAAGTCCATTACCCATATTAGTTAACCCAACACAAGCCCAACTCAAAATAACTCATATTTTATTTTATTAAACGAAACGAGAAAACGGGATGTTACACTAAATATCAGAGTGAATTAGAACTTTTCGTGGAATATAATACATCTAACATTCATTACAAAATATTAAAATTCTGTCTTTAAACTTTCAAATTGTCTTAACATAAAACATCATAACTTTTCTTCACTAGATGCCAGTCAGCTTAGTCAATCCCATGTGTCCTCCTCAGGCCAGCTCCTTCATCATATTTGCCGACGTGAATACTAAAAGTCAACTACGCTGAGTGAGTTCTAGTTATTTAGGTATCATACATTACATTCACATACATACTTACACATATCCGAATACACATATTAATACCTTAACCTGCTTATACATACATAAATACATACATACATACATACATACATACATACATACATACATACGTACATACATACATACGTACGTACGTACTTACGTATGTACGTACATACATACATACATACATACATACACACACACATACATACATATATACATACATACAAACATTCATACTTTATACTTTCTTACTTTCATACTTTCTTTCTTTCATCCTCGGATATATTAGAATCCGGTGCCCTTCATCCTTGGATATTACTAGGGTCCGGTGCCCTTCATACCTCGGATATTATTAGGGTTCGGTTCCCTTCTTCCATACAACCTTACATTCCTTTCCATACAACCATACATTCTTTGCCATACATACATTAGATATAAATAAACACACACACATATATAAATATATATACACTTATATTCATAAATATCTACATATATACTCCTAACCTTTTCTACATTCGTTCATCATTTCAATATCATTCATATATCTGACATACAACCATACATTCTTTGCCATACATACATTAGATATAAATAGACACACACACACACACACACACACATATATATATATACACTTATATTCATAATCATCTACATATATACTCCTAACCTTTTCTACATTCGTTCATCATTTCAATATCATTCATATATCTTTCAAAAGTCATTCATATAACATACACTTACCACTTAAGGTAAGTGTATTAACAAACACATAGGAGTATGCACACATCTCCGAAAAACATAACAGAGAAAAAGGGCTAGAAACTCACCTGAGTCCTGTTCTTCTCCAAGTTAACAATAATACCATTATTTAACTGTGCACGACCAACCGTGTAATATTTATAAGAATCAATTAACTACCTCTAACTATATCATCTAATCGAATAATCATTCTAATCGAGTCACAATTCTAATCGAATGACAGTTCTAATCGAATGACGGATTCTAATAGAATGACATTCTAATCGAATGACCATTCGATTCGATTACTTTGTTCATTCAATTCGATTACTTTTCTATTCATTTGAATAGTTTACTATTCGACTTGAATACTTTTCTAGTCGATTAATTTTTATTCGATTACTTTTCTATTTGAAGATTTTTAAGGGCTGGATTCATATATGGTTTCCATTCTTATCAATTTCCAGCCTTTCCTTTCGACTCGTTTTGCCCGTCTTGCATAAGAAACGAGTCTTCGTCTATAACCACATCATTTCCTTGCATTAACCCGGTCCAAACGTTAACCTTTTGTCCTGTTTTATTCCAAACAACTTGTTTATGTTCAAGTTTACATGTTTCTTACATAATAAGGCCTGATTTACTAACGTACCAAATTTTATGCAAAACTGACTTCGTTTACCCGTCCTTTTCACAACCGAACACTACTTGTTTTACCCAAAATGATACAACTAATTTTCATGCAAATCCGTACACGAAAAATAAACCTTTATAACAAAAACGTACCTTTGGGGTTTATGTTCGAAATCACTCGAATAGACCAAAACCGTATCAAATGAACTCAGAATTGAGTGATTCAAGTGGCCATGAAACCATCTCACCTTAATCTACAAACCTATAAGCTCTCTCTCTCCGGAAACCGCCGCTACAGTTGCCGGAAAACCGAAACAGCTTCTTGAATCTTCTATGTTAGCCGTTACGGTTTTGCTGTTAAAAACCGGACTTCCCAACCTATGATAGAATATCTAATTGGTTAAAATCTTCATTTATATTCCATGAACACTCAGTTAATATTTGAGACCGATCCGACAATTAGATCTCTGGGAATCGTTGTGTCTTTGTGGGTGGTTTTCTAAAAAATGTGTATTTTGATAAAGAAGGATTTTGGATGCTAAGATGGTTATGAATGAAACGGTGGCTACATTTATAGGAAGAGGATAGCGTTTCATGTTTAATTTTTCATCTAATGACATTTATTCCCCTCATACTTTAGATAATTACATTTATCTTCTATAATTTAATTAAACTCAAATTATTTAAAAATCGATGAAACTTGGGATGTTACAAGTCTACCCTCCTTATATGATATTTCGTACTCGAAACCTGCTTATTCATTGTAAAAGGAATGCTTCTTGTTTTCTCATACTTTCTTGAACCGTCTTAGCTTCCTAACTTGTCGGTTTATCCTTTTGTCTCATAATCATCGAGTGTTGTTATTAGTTTTACCTGTCTTAGGTAGCTTGTCCATGAAGTCCTCGATGATATGCTTCTTTGTAGACTTAGAAAGTCCCCATCATTTCCTTAAGAGTGATTTTATTTCTTCTCCTTCAAACAGAAACATTACACTTACCGTCACAACACTTAGCACTGAATGACCCTTCTGTCCAATTACAGTTTTTAGCAAATATACATATTTGCAATACGTTTGAAACATATTAATTCCAAAAAGGAAACATTTACAGTTTTTTC
Source organism: Bidens hawaiensis (assembly GCF_021521415.1). NCBI lineage: Eukaryota > Viridiplantae > Streptophyta > Magnoliopsida > Asterales > Asteraceae > Bidens > Bidens hawaiensis. The sequence goes on along the minus strand of NW_027503011.1, from coordinate 19,787 downwards.
CTAAGGATTACTTCTTGAAATCCATTTGTCTATTCCTTAAGATAGAACATTAATTGCAATTCTTGAGCACATTCATTGCATTACTTGTCGGAGAACTCCTTAAGTCACCATTTAAACCTTCTTTCATTCTCAGCTTTGCATCAACACGTTGGGTTCATGAGTTATAGCTGTTTAAGGTAGCTTGATCATGAAGTTCATGAGCTTATATATTTCTTTTTTTTGATTAATAAAGTCTCACCTTATCCTATGAATTTATTGTTGTCTGCTGCTGCATATCAAGCTACCTGATATATCATAACTATTTATCTTAACCGACTTCCTTTCCGGCATGTCTTGAGGACTTCCCTTCCATGATCACATGATTATCAGTTATACAATAATCATTGGTGTTAAGACTTAATTCCAATAACATAAGTCTAAGCCATCTCTTCGCCTTCCTTGCATGTCTTTCCTGCTTTTGTCCTCGGTTTCTTGCATCCTCTTGCTGTGTTACTATCGATTTCACCTTCGTAACACTTACGGTTGTTCTTCTCTGTGTAGGCAAAGTATCCTGTCCTTCCACAATTGTCACAAACCATGAACTCATCTACACTTGACTTCTACTTTAGGGTTTCGATTGCTTTTGTATTTTCCTTCATTGTAACTGACATCTTTACTTTCGAAGCCTCGATGTAAACCGAGTATCTAGACTTATGAGCTTTATCTAGGATATGGCCTCGAAGATCTCCATGACGTGGAATCCTCAGGTGACCAAATCTGATTTTCACACCATAAGTATTATTTTCCAAATCTCGGTGTAACTAGAAAATTTTATTTCCTTTTCATCTTGCTCTCATCCTTTATAACTTTTAACTTTGCCTCCCGGATCTCGCACATGAAACCCGAAGTGCTAACTAATTTATACGACTTAATTTTCGTGATAACTTCTTAAAATTCACGGCCATCAGCGACCACATTAGCCTCACCAGGGTAATACTTGATTTCACAATCATAATCCTTTATCGGCCTTAACAATCATATTGTCTCATATTCCGTTATTTCTGCTTGAAGAGATATCCAAACTCTTATGACATGTATCAATGGTACACCTTGAAAACCTAGCATACAGTTACTCTTTCTTCAAAGCTTCCAACACTTCTCTCAAGTGTTCAGCAAGGTTGGACTTATCCCTTGAATAAATCAAAACTATCGTCAATAAAGGCATTGACAGATTTGTCTAATATCGGACGACATACCCTATTCATCATAACCATAAATGCTGCTTGAGCATTCGTCAATCCAAACGTTATCATGAGAAAAATCGTAGTATTCGTATCGTGTCTAAAATGTTGTCTTAGGGATGTCTGCCTCTTTCACTTTCAATGGATGATCACTAGATCCGAGATCTATTTGGGAGAACCAACTAGCAGTTTGTAACTATCCAAATAGATCGTTAATTCGTAAGCTTATCTAACTCGCGATAATCTATAAACATTCTAATACTTCCATATTTTTTCTTCACGAACAACACTAGTGCACCCCTTGGGGACACTCTAGGTAATATAAAACTTTGCCGAGGAGTTCTTGCAGTCGAGACATTAGATCTTTCATCTCGGACGATGCCAGGCAGTAATGTGCTTTCACGACGGGTTGTGCTCATGGTATTACTTATATCTAGAATTCTACTCCTCGTTCTGGTGGTAGCCCTGGAAGGTCCTCTGGGAACACTTCTGGATAGTCACACACAATAGGAACATCTTTCATCTCAGTTGTAGCTTTGAAAACTACACCTGGTAGGCACATCACCCTCGCTTTAATAAACCTTCGGCTTTTGTCATCGAAATGACGTTAAGCCCTGAACTTTCCTTAATACCATAAACCGTCACCGAACCGCCATCCAAAGACTTCATCCTTATCAACTTACTCTTACATGCTATATGAGCCTCAAACTCAAAACAACAATTCCATTCCCAAACGATATCGAACTCTCTTATGGTCAAACAATAAGAGTAACAAGGAACTCATGTCCCTCTAGTTCTACTGTACTATTCTTAATCATTCTCATACTTCAATGAAAGCATCACTAGTGGTCTCTTCCATAAAGTATCAGGTACACTACAACATTCTTCTTAGCGTCTTCCTTTCATATTTGCTACACCATGTAGCCTCATCCTTTCATGCATTTTCAATTAGGATACCTTGACAATCACCCGTCCTTCTCAATCGTTTCTGCTTTCTCATCATTCGCTTTGTTACTCATGATCCAAACAAGTTCCCTTATGGCGTTAACTATTTCAGGCATACTACATGTCTTGATTCATTTTAGTTGTATTATCTTTGTTTGTTTTATGTTGCTTCCACTTAGATTTCCCTGTTTGGGCTGCCTTTGACGCTTCAACGAACATTGTTGGCATTATAGAGCGAAACAATTGAGTAACACCCTTAGTGTATACGAATACAAGCTCCAATGTGTGATCCTTCATTACTTCCTAAAGTCGGAGTCATACTGCTTTCTTATACCTCTTTGTCACACCTTTTTAAAAAAAGGTGTCAGGTTGGCACGTGTCTTACCACAGCGTTCAGTACAACCTCCTCGCGCTCTTCCCTTTGTATCAGTCATCTTATCTCTAAGGAATCGCAAATGTTATCATTCTAGGAATTACATACATACATACATACATACATACATACATACATACATACATACATACGTACGTACGTACGTACATACGTACGTACATACATACACACATACATAAATACATACATACATACATCTACTTTTACATTTTTCTATTATCTTTATTGTGGATCAAAAATTTTAAGTCCTTTTAAAAAACCAGTGGTTGAGAATTAGTTTCTAGAGTTTTAGCAACTATGTCATCTGCTAACTCCCCCACATTTAATTAAAAATTAAATGAGTTAGTTGATACATTGCTAAATCTTAATTACAAATGTAACACATTTGCATAATATTATCAAACTACATGAAATTATGATATACATGTTGCTACTTCCTCTTCCAAAACCACCATATCTTTGTCTAAGACAAGTTAAATATGTTGAGATTGGCGATCTCTATTAATTTAAACTACAGACGGCCTGGCGTTGCTACATTGGTAGCGTACTACCACGATGGAATTGGTTGTCTCATAATACATATTGAGATCTTTGTATTATGTGACCACCGCATCTTGACTTCAAGTTTCTTGGTGTGGTTTGCATTTGAACATGCTCAACATGATCAGGAGGACAAGCCCTGTTATTCATATCGATAAGTAGTTTGACATGCCACCTTTGTAATGATAAAAAAAATATTTGCATTATGTTTGATACAATAAATATTGGCTTGATTTTTTGTGATACAATTTTGTGTAATATTTTGTATATTGTTTGGTTTAATTTTTGATAAATTATGTTATAGAATTAAAATTATATTTAATAAATTTCTTACAAATGAAATATTAAAATAGTAACATTAAAAAAATTATTGAAACCAACAACTATTATAAAACAATTACACCGGTTTTGACAACACAGTTGTAAAATGTCAGTTTTACAAAAATATAAAAAACATTATAACTAATATACAATGGTTGTTATAAAAATTTCGTTATTTTTTTGTGAATAATTATACCGATTTTATAAACAACGTAGTGGTTCGTATGTCGATAAGACCGGTTTACATGGTTTTGTATTTATCATAAATGATATCTTGTCAGTTAAATTAAACATTTTGCGTATGCACATGAATTTGAACGATCACGTCTAATAGATTGCACGGCTCGATAAAATCGCATGAAACGAAGTTTAACTGCTATAAAATAATTACACTTAGTCGATAAATTTGCATAATTTGTTCAACTTTATCCAAAAATCTCTCTACCAAAAATCTCTCTACTAAAAATCTACAAATTTTGTACGGGAAAAATGCACATCGTGAATTTGTTATCAAATTCACCAACAGGAGAAAGAGAATATGCAAGAGCCCTAGGCAGGTAACGCCGACGTGCTTAGACGGTGTATTAAGGTAGATGTACGACTACGGGGTGACTCGTGATAGCACATCCGGTGCCTATGATGAGCTCATTCAACTGATCTACTGCTGGTTCCTCGATGTTGTCCCAGTCATTGATGATGGCGATGATTATAACGATGAGATTGAGTTGAAAATATCACAATGTGGGAATGAAATGAGGATACACGGAAGGTGATTGTGAGTAGATTTTACGACTCACTCAAATTCCGTCCCGACGATATTGCTTTTCTTGAGTAACACTGATTTGAGGCAACCCAGCACGCTTGAATTGGCTAACCCTACAAATTATGTTTGGGGAGTCGAGGTGGTGTGTTTGGTGAGAGAATTGGCCGTTGCTTCCGACAAGGATAAGAATGAGGATGAGGAGGATGAAATTATTGTTGTTGCTGAAGATGAATGAGAAGTTGATCTTAGTGGTTATACATCAGAAGCAATGGATGAAGATGAAATATGAATTCTTTATTTTACTTTTTTTTATTAATGAAAAATTGATGTTTTTTTGTTTTAAATTTGAGGTTAGTTCCATATAAACATTAAAGAAAATAGTAACTAAAAAAATAGGTACCAATGATGATACTGATAAAGATTGATTAAAACAAAGTTTTGTTGGGTTTTAACAAGATTATCAAAGTGATAAAATCCTTATTTTACCAAAAACGCAGCGGATATAAGTTTTAAATCTTGTTAGTTTTAGTGTATAGAACCAATTCAATACATGCAAAACCCAAACCCGGATCCAAATACGAATTACACACTATCAAACACATGCATGTCACTATAAGTTCATGCATGTTAAACTACCTTTCAAGTAACCAAAGAGGTGTGAAAAGGATGATGATTGAAAGGCAAGAACTTGAATATGGAAGCTCCTCAAGCTAGTATACCCCAAGCTCCAACAAGACACCACTTCTAGCTAGGATTTGAACACTTGATAACCCTTTCTTCCTTGCCTTTCTTCCTTGGCCGAAAATCCAAGAGGAAAAGAGAAGAGAGAAACCTTTGTTACTTGTGTATAATTAATTATGTGTTATGAAAGAAGAAAAGAGAAAGACTTGGTTTTATTCAAAAGCATCTTTCTCTCCACCAATGATATCCATTGCATGTCTCCACTACCTTAACTTTAATAATAAAATAATATCAAGTGTAAGAGATTCCTTTACATTATTAATATTATTAATTTTGTTTTATAACATAAATATATATCCATATATATATTTATAAGTTATAACAAAACTTATTACATGTTGGGTGACATGCTTAGTAACCATTATTCACATATTGTTATTTAACCAACTTAATTAACAACATGTAATGTTCTCTCATAAAACATAAATCATCCATATGATTTGTTTATTACATAAGTACATTTTTATTTAGAAACCCTTTCCAAATAACTCAAGTGTCAATATTCATTTACTTATGATCATATCATACATAAACAAATATTCTCGGTGTTTGTCTAGGTTGTTATTGGATATGACCCGACTTGGATCAATACGTACTAGCCACATCAACTCTAATATGTGTCTTGGGCAGATCAATTCCAACAATCTCCCACTTGCACAAGATACATAGAAGATTGATGCAAGTAGCAAATACCGCCTAACTACGGTTTACTACCCCTAATACGCATGACGAAGTGCCATTCAATAACATCATCCCTTTCAAGTCCCATACTTGAAAATGATTTAGGTGAAACTATCATTTATCCTTTTGCCACAAATGTCATGTTAAATCCAGAGACATAGAGTGATCATTCTCTGTTGATTTAAATTGTCAGGCCTTAGACATTTAACTCTCAACGAATAAGAGGGACAAATCCCATATTGACTACATACGTCTCTCACTATCACCTTGTACTATACTTGAGCTTAGCCTTATGTACTGACATATTTCAGAGCAGCGAAGAACTAAGTCAAAGCATAATAGTCGATGAATATCAAGACCCAATATGTATCTCAGGTCGGAGGATACTATGAAGTTCGCCTTTACTCAAATTTACTTATGATCACAAATCCCAAGGATTCCATGCAGTAAAATTGAGAGCGGGTCAGTCCAATATTTATCCCATAAATATCTATGAACCTTGGCAGCAACCCTTTGCTATATTCATACCTCATGAATATCTACCAATCCAAGTTCATAATAGTCTTACTTTCACATTTGTTCCCACAAATATGAACGACTACGGACGTTTAGAATAATTCAAATTATTCACGGATTTAAACATACTAAAATGAAACATAACTCAAGAACATGACCATAACCAAAACCATATGATTGAGTTAAAATAAAATTGTTCCAATATCCAAATACAAATTTTGATCAAATCCAATCACTATAATATCGATGTCCTAAGGCGCAAGTATGACCCTCATGCTTCGGCCTTTCACGGAGTTTCGTGAGTGGGTCCGCAATGTTTTGATCAGTGTGAACTTTGCAAATACATATCTTTCCCTTTTCAACTTCATCCCTTACGTAGTTGAATCTCCGCTCAATGTGCCTAGTCTTTTGATGTGCGCGGGGTTCCTTGATTTGAGCAATCGCACCCTCGTTGTCACAAAGGATTTCTAGAGGGTCCTGAATGGTACGGACTACCCCAAGATCGGTAATGAACTTTCTAATCCATGCAGCTTCTTGAGCTGCCAATGAGGCGGCGATGTAATCTGATTCAGTGGTGGATAAGGCTACCACATCTTGTTTTGCACTCTTCCATGAGACAGCACCACCATTGAGAACGAAAACATATCCCGATTGTGATCGAGAATCATCTCGATCAGTTTGAAAACTCGCATCAGTGTAACCCTTTACAACGAGTTCCTCCTCACCAGAGCCATATATTAGAAACATATCCTTAGTCCTTCTAAGGTATTTCAATATGCTCTTAACAGCCATCCAATGGCTATTTCCCGGATTTTGTTGGTATCGACTTGTCATGCTCAAGGCGCATGACACATCCGGTCTAGTGCAAATCTTGGCATACATGATGGATCCTATAGCAGATGCATATGGGATACCACTCATTTTGTCTTGCTCATCCTTTGAGCTTGGACATTGAGAAGCACTCAACATCGTTCCTCTTTGAATAGGTACCAAACCTTTATTAGAGTTTTCCATCTTGAACCTTTTCAAGATCTTGTCTATGTATGCACTTTGATTCAAACCTATCAACCGCCTTGATCTATCCCTATAGATCCTTATTCCCAGAATATAGGCAGCTTCACCAAGATCCTTAATGGAAAAACAGCTTCCAAGCCAGGTTTTTACACCTTCCAAGGTTGGAATGTCATTTCCAAACAGTAATATGTCATAGACATATAATACCAGAAAGGTTATGATGCTCCCACTAGCTTTCTTATACACACAAGCTTCATCAGCGTTTTTGATTAATCCAAATTTCTTAACTTCATCATCAAAACGGTGATTCCAACTTCTAGATGCTTGTTTCAATCCATAGATTGATTTCTTCAACTTGCATACTTTGTTAGGATGTTGTGGATCGACAAAACCTTCAGGCTGAACCATATAAACATCTTCATTAAGATGCCCATTTAGAAAAGCAGTTTTGACATCCATTTTCCATATCTCATAGTCATAATATGCAGCTATGGCAAACAATATCCTAATAGACTTTAGCATCGCCACAGGCGAGAAAGTTTCATCATAATCAACCCCTTGAGTTTGAGTGAAACCCTTTGCTACAAGTCTAGCTTTATAAGTATCCAAGTTTCCATGCATATCAGTTTTCTTCTTGAAAACCCACTTACTTCCAATGATTTTGGAATTTAGAGGTGGAGCAACCAAGTCCCATACTTGATTGTCATCATGGATTGCATCTCAACATTCATGGCTTCTAGCCATTTGTCACAATCAGATTGCGACATTGCATCTCGGTATGTGGTGGGTTCATCCGAATCTACCACGTAGCATCCATCCATGAAAAATCCATATCTCTCAGGTGGGGTGCTAACTCTACCAGATTTGCGAATGTTTTGTGTGTTTTGATCAACCATTTGATCATCCTCACCAACCTCTTGTTGATTGCTAGTGTCAACCAAACGTGTATCGGCTTGTAGTTCTCGATCCTCTTCGAGTTCTAAGGTTCTATCAGTTCCTTCCATAAGGAACCTTCTTTCCAAGAACGTAGCCTTTCGAGCTATAAACACTTTATGCTCGCTTAGATTGTAGAAATAATATCCCATCGAATTCGTGGGATATCCTACAAATATACACTTAGTGGATCGACATTCAAGTTTGTCAGGGGTGTAGATCTTAACTTAAGCCTCACAACCCCATACCTTTAAATATGAAAATTTTGGAGCCTTTCCATGCCATATTTCAAAAGGTGTCCTATCCACTTTCTTGGTTGGTGCCATATTTAAAATACGGGCAGCAGAGATCACAGCAAAACCCCAAAATGATAGAGGTAATGAGCTTCTAGCCATCATGGATCGAACCATGTCCAATAAAGTTCGATTCCTCCTCTCGGACACACCATTATGTTGTGGTGTTCCAGGTGCAGTAAGTTGTGAGACAATCCCACAACTCCTAAGATGTTCTAGAAACGCATCATTGAGGTATTCACCTCCTCTATCAGAACGTAGTACTTTGATTGTTTTGTTGTGTTGATTTTGTAATTCATTTTGGAAGACTTTGAACATTTCAAAGGCCTCATTTTTGTGTCTTAACAAGAACACATACCCATAGCGACTATAATCATCGGTAAAGGTAATGAAGTATCTTTCACCATTTCTTGTCATTGTCTTAAAAGGTCCACATACATCCGAATGTATGATACCTAATAAGTTTTTCGCCCTCTCATTTGTTCCATTAAAGGGCTCTTTGGTCATCTTTCCCAATAAACAAGATTCACATTCATCAACATTTGATTTCAAAAGACCATTCTTTCGAAGTGTATGAATACGATTCTTGTTTATGTGACCAAGACGACAATGCCAAAGAAAAGTATTACTCAAATCCATTTTGAGTCTTTTGGTGTTAGCCTGGTACAACGAGTTATCAATGTATGAGTCATCATGAATTAATTCATAAATGCCATTAAACGGCATCGCTTTAAAATAAAAGACATTATCCATGAAAACATAAATACCATTATCAACAAACTTAAAGTCATAACCAGATTGTCTTAATACAGAAACAGAGATAATATTCCTAGTCAAACTAGGGGAATATAAAATGTTTTTCAAAATAATTTCCAAACCATTTGGAAGTTTTAAAACATAATCTCCTCGGGCTTGGACGTCAACCTTTGCTCCATTGCCCATGAAAAGACTTATATCTCCTTTCTTCACTTCATTTCTTCTTTTGAACCCCTGCAATGAATTGCATATATGAGTTCCACATCCGGTATCCAATACCCATGTGTTAGAAGAAATAATATTAAGATCAATGTGAATCATGAAAGTTGTACCTGAGGTTTGCCCCGCATTCCTCTTAGCTTTCAACTCCTTGAGATAGGTCGGACAGTTTCTCATCCAATGACCTATCTCACCACAACCAAAGCACGGATCCTCAGCGCTAACCTTTAGTTTCTTTGGTTTTGGTTCCGCCTTTGCCTTTCCCTTGAACCCCTTCTTGACTTGCCCCTTGCCAACAGCAACCCTTGCCTTTGGTTCCGGGTGATGCCTTTTCTTTGAGCCACCCTCATTGATCGCAAGAACGGGTAAACCCTTTTTACCCATGCCGGCTTTGGGTGTCTTAAGCATTGCGTGAAGCTCACCAATGCTTTTGTCCCATCCGTTCATGCTGTAGTTCATGACGAATGTCTCAAACCTTTTAGTTAAGCCATTTAGGATCAAATCCGTGGCTAACTCTTTTGAGACGGGACAGTTAAGCCGTTCAAGCCGATCAATGTGGCTCTTCATCTTAAGTACATAAGATGAAACAGATTGGGTTTCTTCCATATGACACGCATGAAGCGCTCGAACCGTTTCGAATCGCTCAACCCGAGCTTGAGTAAGGAACATTTCCTTAAGCTGGGTAATCATGTCATACGCCCCATGATTCTCGAAATCCTTTAGGATCTCGGGAATCATTGTTCCCAACATGAGGCAAGAAACTTGCACTGAATCCTCATTGTATTTCAGCCAATCCGCATAGGCATCCAAGTTGTTGACATCGGGTTCTTCGGGAATAGGATCGTCTAAAATATAAGACTTCTTTTCTTGCTTGAGAACAATTCTCAAGTTTCGATACCAATCCATGAAGTTGTTAAAGTTTAGACGATCCTTATCCAGAATGGATCTTAGTGTTAGATTATGCACGTGTGGGATAATTGCGTTCGGTGCGTTGTTTGCGGCCATCTAAAAGAATTTTAACAAAGTTCAAATTAGTATTTTCGACATTAATAAAATTTTAATCTTTAATACTCTTTAATGTCTCCAAGACAATTATTGATTAAAATCTAGAACCCAACGTTTCATTCAAATAGTAGTTAGGTGACCTTTATCCTACTATTCGAATTAACAAGGTAGTCAACGTTTGACAATTGCAACCCTTTGCAACTTCTAGTTTTATGGGATCGGTTAAACATCATATGTTTAGTTGGTATGTTAAATCCCATCAACACCTTTGAACGCCATGTTAAGGTGATCCTATAGTCATGGTTTCAAATCAAGTCGTCCTACTTATACACACGTGTGAGTTTACTCATACAAGTGGTTAGGTGATCCTAATGCCAAAAGTACTTGTAAAATCACCTTAAGATCACAAGTTTTCTTAAAAGTGCTTAGGTGATCCTAACCCACTATCAAGTCTACAAGTGACTAAGTGTCGTATAAAAGGATGGTGTTTAACTTGTTTTTAAAAGGGATTTTAGTTTTCTAAATTTTAGATTGGAAAACTATTTATTGTACCTTTCATTTGCATGCATTCAAATGTATGGTACTTAGTTGAAAAACCTATTTTCAAAATTCCTTTTAATAAAACCCATTTTATTATGAAATCATTAGCTATTAATAAAACCAATTTTTATTACCTAACGATTTCTAAGGAACCAATTTTATGCTAGTTGATTTTAAGTTGTTAAGCAAACCATATTGCAAATAATAAGTAAATCAACCATGCAAGAATAAAATATACACAACCACAAGTTCATAACCATAGCCTCCTAATGTTGACCACACTTGTTGACCGAAGACAAGTGTGTCAAAAAGTCTCTCCTAAGGGACCCAAAAGAACATGCACTTGTGTCGGTGAACTCCCACTTGATTCCGCATCTATATGCTCCAAGTGTTTACTCCCGGTGTTGTGGTCTTCATCATTTTATTTGGGCTTCCATCCATGCATCTTCTTTTACAAAATATATCCTAATACATTTTTCTAGTAAAATAAATACATCGAATCTACTTATTATTACAAGCCATACGAATGAATAAATAGATTACAAACCCAAATAAATATTACAACCAAATCGAATGAACAAACAACCAACACAATCATTCAACCAAACACAAGGCCATGGCTAGGATATGAACATCTATTACACATCCAAATATGCAATAATACAAGACCAAAATGGTTCTCCCTTTTTGCCTCAAAACTTCCGGCCAAGCTTAAGCAAACCGAAAGTTTCAGGTTTTGTCCAAACAAACTAAACAATCATCCATATGACTTGGTTTTTCAAGATTACCACATGCATGTAAAGTATAACCTTGAAAAACCATGAAGTAACCAAAACCCCCAAAATTTTCGGCCAAATGGTGAAACCCACCATAAAACAGAAAAATTTTGGGTCTAATGAAGCATGCATTCGTATAAGCGGCTCTTGATGCCATTGTTGGGTTTTAACAAGATTATCAAAGTGATAAAATCCTTATTTTACCAAAAACGCAGCGGATATAAGTTTTAAATCTTGTTAGTTTTAGTGTATAGAACCAATTCAACACATGCAAAACCCAAACCCGGATCCAAATACGAATTACACACTATCAAACACATGCATGTCACTAGAAGTTCATGCATGTTAAACTACCTTTCAAGTAACCAAAGATGTGTGAAAAGGATGATGATTGAAAGGCAAGAACTTGAATATGGAAGCTCCTCAAACTAGTATACCCCAAGCTCCAACAAGACACCACTTCTAGCTAGGATTTGAACATTTGATAACCCTTTCTTCCTTGCCTTTCTTCCTTTGCCGAAAATCCAAGAGGAAAAGAGAAGAGAGAAACCTTTGTTACTTGTGTATAATTAATTATGTGTTATGAAAGAAGGAAAGAGAAAGACTTGTTTTTATTCAAAAGCATCTTTCTCTCCACCAATGATATCCATTGCATGTCTCCACTACCTCAACTTTAATAATAAAATAATATCAAGTGTAAGAGATTCCTTTACATTATTAATATTATTAATTTTGTTTTATAACATAAATATATATCCATATATATATTTATAAGATATAACAAAACTTATTACATGTTGGGTGACATGCTTAGTAACCATTATTCACATATTGTTATTTAACCAACTTAATTAACAACATGTAATGTTCTCTCATAAAACATAAATCATCCATATGATTTGTTTATTACATAAGTACATTTTTATTTAGAAACCCTTTTCCAAATAACTCAAGTGTCAATATTCATTTTGTTATGATCATATCATACATAAACAAATATTCTCGGTGTTTGTCTAGCTTGTTATTGGATATGACCCGACTTAGATCAATACGTACTAGCCACATCAACTCTAATATGTGTCTTGGGCAGATCAATTCCAACAAGTTTATAACATATAAAAAAATATATGGTATGTAAAAAATACAATAATAATTTACACAGGTTTAAATACCGTTGTTTTTATTTGTATCATATACGCTGGTTAAAATTTATACCTCTTCTATACCTATATTAAAACTTAGTTCATAACATAAAAAAGTTAATATGTAAATATAATATAATTAATATCTACATCGCTTTTAAAATCGTCGTTTTTGTATCATGTACACTTGTTACAATTGTTGCCGGTGTTATAATCTCAGTGCGCCAAAATTTATCTATTCCCCGCCGTAATGTTTACATTTTTCACCTAAAGAATTTTGAATTCATTGTATTCATCTGCTTGCTTTTACCCGCCACTCGCAGATGACGTGGGTAAAAGAAAGTGGCTTTGTAATCTAACTAGATTAAATTAAAATAGATTGCATAAAAATTAAATTCAAAGATTTGTTTGGATGACTTGATTAACAAAAAGAACTGAAAACAATGTAACGAGTTTTAAATCAATACGAGAAAATATGCCTTCCCTCGGTTTCAAGTTTCTACGAATGCCAACATAAATGTTTAACTGAAATGAATGATAAAAATATAGTTCGTGCGTATGCAACGATTGTGATAATTGAAGACTATGTACTTGGATTATAAATGCAAGGTAATCATTCATATATCAATTAGTTTATCCAACCCCGAATCCCTCCAGCTTAATCTCGATTGCTTACAACACCAAGAACTGACGGTTTAGAACACAAACTCAACAAACCAACAATCTATTAATCAATTCATTGACACCATAATAATGAAATCAATAAGATCAAACTATTATCTCAGAAAAGTGCATAAACATTCAATCAACATTCACAATGAAACCTTACAATCCGAGGGAAAACACAAAGAGAATTAACTAAGCATGATCCGGGTCATCACCCTTTCGATTATAGTAATTGTACGAATTAAAAACAAGTGTTTAATGACTACACCACTCACAATTGATCTATGTCACCTCCAATTCGTCCCTAGGGTGTGCTCCAATGATAGATATGTGAAAAGACACCCAAAAATGAATAAAAACAAAGATTTTCAGCAGTTACAGCTCCTCACCGTGGCCCACGGTGATCAGAACTCATGGTAGGGTGAGTTATGTCATTTTTGATCAATTGGACTGTGGCCAACGGTCTAGACAGTGGGCCACCGTGGTCTTTAGCCACCATCTTCATTTTTCTCATTTTCTCGTTTTCTTCATATCTTTCTCGTTTCAATTCTGTATTCTTCGCCGTTTTCATCCACGTTATCGTGATTTCATCCTCTATCTCCCCATACCTGCAATTATACAAGTAACCATAGTTAACTAATTTCATGAAATTAATTGGTTATGCATATGCATTTATATCATTTAGCTTGCTTAATGGCTTCCTTATGGTTTACCCGTCACATTCCCACACTTAACCGTTGCTTGCCCCCAAGAAACACCTCAAACAACAATTTTTCATTTTAACTTATAACCACCAATTATTCCAACAATTCCTGTTCAGTCAAGGTCCCAAGTCATACCCTATTTCCTCTTTACTATAGGTTTGCACCAGTATACTTGATATTTTATTTAAACCATAAAATTATAACCAAACCTAACATGATTTCGGTTTTTACCCATACATAACACACCTTTACACATTAACCTTCTTCTTGATGATCATTCACACATTTCACGTGTAACCAATTCTCCTTGCATACGCCTGTACAATCATCAAATCTCCACATATATAAATGCATTGACACAAATGCAAATAAGAGGGCTTAAAACGATCGATAACGGAGCTAGGTGTATGGGTATGGAAAGGGAATACTGAAAGTAGCTTAAACGATCTGATCTAGCTTATTACAAACAAACTAAGTAAAAAATGAAATAAAAAACTATATACATCAGTAACTTATCTTTTTTTTTCTTTTTTTTTTCTCCTTTTTTTTTTCACTCACTACATGATACTTTGAACATTGAATCTCTAACATTTTTTTTAACATTGCAAAGTAAACATAATGCTTAATACTTCCTACTGATTTGTACTAAAACAATTACAAATACAAAGAAACCTACTAAGCCGGATCGTCTTGCAATTTAACAGCGGGGTTGATTGAATAAAAGAATAAGTCCAACAACGTTTTCTAAGGTAACCAACCCCACCCCCCTCTTATAAAACACGCTCATATATGTAATGTATGAGGCCCAACCCCCAAAACCCACACTCGCATTCATCGAGACGAGGCTTTAACCTAATTGCCTCTATCACTTTTGCACTCATGCCAAGCGAAGGTCTCGAAATGCACTAATTGCACAAGTTCTATAAGAGAATATCAACTTTCTCACCGATCTTTACTTTCTCAATGCACAAGTGTATATGGACAGGTTATTGTACCGAAAACATGCTAACCTTGACTAGAATACTACATAACTTCCTTTTTAAAACAACTCGGCAAACATGTCCTTTATGGAATTGTGACCATGAAAGGGACCAAAACCATACCCCGCCATCTTACCACTTTCCGACTTTCTTTTAAATTAAAAGAAAAAAGTTTATTTTTTTATATTTTATTTTTTTCAGAAAAAATTTTGAAAATGAAAATTCCCCCATCCCCACACTTGGGATACATTGTCCCCAATGTATGGTTTTGAGAAAATAAAAACAAAAACACTATTAAGTAAAACTCGACTTACTTCCATGAAAAACCCAGGTTGTTCCCAACATAGTGTTGAAGAGAAATCCATAAGAATTTCCCCACACTTGGTTTTTGCTAAGATGGTAGCTTAAAATACAACTAATAAAAAAAACTAGAAATTATAATGCAAATAAATATTAAAATATACAAAATGTACAATTACCACCTTTTTGAAACTTTTATGACATTCAAGGTGGGTGACTAGCCCACTCCCGTGTAGTTTTCTGGTAATAAGCACGCTCCTTTTCATGCAATTGTTGCCAGTCTTCTGGCGAACCAGGGTTAGGCCCGAAAATCCTCATCTTCCACCCTGGATCATTTAGGTTAGGTGGATGTCTCCCTTTCTTCTTATTTGGTCGGCTACCATTTTCTGCCAACTTTTCACTCTGTTGATGCTTAACTTCTTTGTTCTCAACTGACCTGTCAATCACAAAACACTCCACTTTTGTGTAATCCTTTCTCAAGGATACACACTTGTTAACAAAATCCGACTTTAGGATTTCGTTGTCAACAAAAGGGCCAGTAATATTTTCAAATAATAATAACCGTTTAACATGATTCCCACACTTTGATACCAGTGTCCTCTTAGCACAATCAATCACTGCAAGTGAAGTGTCAAGGAAGGGTCTACCCAATATGACTGTGGGTTGCGTGTTAATTACATTTTTAGCATAATCAAATACTAAAAATCAAGTAGGTAACTGAAGTCCTCCACATGTACCATCACATTATATATCATGCCTCGGGGAAGTGTATGAGTTTGATCCACTAAAACCATGGTGTTGTTTACTTTTTGTAGCGGACCAAACTTATACTGATCATAAAAACTACAGGGCATGATACTAACACAAGCTCCGAGATCTAGTAGTACCCGATCAGTTTTATATTAACCAATTTGGATTGATAAAGGGGCACTCCTGGGTCTTGAAGTTTACTCGGGATAATATGATTATCAACCCTCTCATCTCGTATTTTGGATAATTTGTCATTTAAACATTTATCAAAAGAACAATTTTCACAAAAGGATGTTTCATGCGGTTGTAATTCAGAGTTATTTTGAAAAATTGTTTCATAATTACCCACATTTTCAATCTCATCACTAATATCTTCCACCACCCTCTCTACAAACTGTGGTGTTGGATCACTTTGAAAACTTGAAATTCCAAAATTAGCTAAAAGACTTACCGCGTTGATATGCACATTGTACCCCTTCTTTAAGTTCGAGCTGTTTTCTTCAAATTCGGCACATCGGTTGCAAGTTGACCCATTTGAGTTGTCAACGATTGGATGGATTTGTCACGGACTTCATCCTTTTGCATGCGCATTTCGTCAAGTTGATTCTCCGTTGCAAGTCTTGTTGCATCATCTTTATCATGTCTATGACTTCATTCCCACTTGATGAACTTTGAACCGCGAACCCACTTTGACCTTGAAACCCTTAATTATTCCCACTATGAAAATTACTTTGATTGTTATATTGTTTGCGAGGAACATAATTTCCTTGATTCCCTTGGATATTCAGGTTGGATTGAGTGGCCGAATTTCCATAGCGAAAATTTGGATGATTTCTTAACCACGGGTGGTAAGTTTTTGAGTTCATATTGTAATACCTACCACCTCCCCTTTGAAGTGCATTCACCTCTTCTACTTGTAATTGTCCCATCGTACACACCTCCGATGCATGACCTAACTCATTAAAATTCGTACAAACATCAGTTACCTAGTTAGTGGTTTGTACCCCTCCATCTTCAACAGCCTGTACTTGTGATCTTCCAATTGTCGGCCTTGCTCTTCTTCCAGTTTGAGCTTTTCTCTTTGATGTGACCGCCATTTTCTCCAAATATGCCCAATCATCTTGTTTGTAATTAGTACCAAATGTACCATTTTTATTGACCTCAAACACCGTTCATCTTCCATACTCAACCCCTCATGAAAAGCATTCAACAATTCCCAAAGAGCAGAACCATGATGAGGACAATTCTTAATCATCATGTTAAACCACTCAAATGCTTAATAAAACATTTCACCCGATTATTTTTGGAAAGTTCTTAATATCCTTCTTGCATCATTGGTCTTTTGGGCTGTGTAAAATTTTTCCAAAAATCTTTATTGCATCTCTGCCCAAGTATAAATGTCTGCTGAGGGCAAAGTGTAAAACCATCTCTTTGCTTTGTCTTCCAAAGAAAATTGAAATAAGATAAACTTAACCTCATCCGATGTAAAATCTTGACCCCAAATTGAAAATTGAGTCATATTCCTCCAATTGAAAGTAAGGTTCTTCCGTTGCTAAACCCTTACACTTTGGTAGACTTTGGAAGAAATTGAGCTTCAATCCCCCTTACCATCTCTCCTTGTTGATTGTGAGGAATAACCACCGAAGACGGATTATTAGTGATTATCAGTCGAAAATGAGCTTCAATCCCCCTTACCATCTCTCTTGCATGCCTTCTTGGTACCCCCATTGGTACTCTTGGTTGACCCATTTGCCTATAAATGGGCATTGGAGGTGCAAATTGTTGCACTTGATTTGGAGCTTGTTGTTGTTGAATAACCGGTGGCGGTTGAACTTGTTGAACAACCGGTGGTGGTTGTCTATTAAGTTATTGCACCGGTTCCGTGTCGCACCCCAACCTACGGCGGAAATACCGGACTGATTGATCACAGCTTTTAAAAGGTTACTATTAAGCAATAGTAAATGTGACAATATCTATTAAGTTAATTAAATAATCAAAACATCAAATACAAAATCCATTTTTTTCAAGTAAATAAGACAATACAAATATATCAAAGTCTATAATCTTCTTTATTCTCTCTAGCGTGCAATCCTAAGTTTTTCTTCCAAACTAGCTTGAATATCAAACGATAACCTGCATATGCGTTGAAAATAGAAAGGTTTTGTCAACACAAGGTTGAGTGAGAAACACACCAGTTTAAATGTTCATATAGAAAATAGGTATTTGCAACAAGTCATATGAGTATAACAAAATAACCAAATGAGCAAGTATAACTGAGATGTCGAGAAGCACAAAGCTATAACGACTGGCGTATGATCATACTAGACTGAGATTAAGTTGGACCTCTCTGAATACGAAAGCATACAAAGAAAATAAGCACATAAACAAGTAAGGTATAAGTTGTTAACACATAAGACAAAGTTGCAGTTTTGAGTATAAGTATATATATGAGAAATATATTTACGCATATGTCCCCAAAACGTGGAAAACAAGTAAAATATGGGAATGTGGTACTCACCTCGATAGACGAACAAGGGAATTAGATAACAATAAGTATGACGAAAGCAGATCATGCGTGTTGACGATAAAGCCTAATAAGGATAATAGAATACGGAAATACTAAGTTAATGAACTAGATCGATTAAGAAAGCTCGATAAGTATGATTATTATTAAGTCATATTATATTCTTTTTAATCATACTTAATATAATATTTTATTATATATAAAGTTATTATATGAAGAACTATTAGTTTGCCAAATTATAAACAAAGTATTTTGTAATAATATTACTAGTTTATTAATCCGTTTAAAAATATATTATAATATTTTTTATATAAAAATTATTATACAACTTTAAAAATATTTATTAGTTTGTTAAAACGTTTAATAAGTTTGTCCATATATATATATGTATATATATGTATATGTATATATATGTATAACCATAATATTTGTTTACGTGGCATTATATATACGTATATATATATATATACGTACATATACACGAGCAAAAGACGTGAGAAAATAAATATATATGTGACCGGATTCTAGTAAAATAGTTTTATTTATTCATTATTAGTATTAATATCTATTTTAAATGGCTTAAAAAGAATTAAAACAAGGAAAAATCCAACAAAAACAGGGTGGCAAGGGGTTGAACCCGCGACCTGCCCCCCTGAGATTTATCTGTTTTAACCAGTTGGGCTACCCATCAAATACAAAGTAAGACCAGAAGTAAAACTTTATAAACAGGAGCAGGTTGAACAAAGTTGCTTATAAACCCTAACAATTTCAATTGAGTCAAATCTGTTAACGATAATCAAATTAGCCTTAGGGCTATTGTTCAGTACTGTACCGCGATCATAATTTATAATCATTATACCTCAGACGACAAACGAAGATGGTTTAATTGCTTCTAACACTTGACGGCCACGAGGGTTAATGAACAAGCAAGAACACAACAGAGGTAATGTAATTAGTTATAGGGTCATAGATAGCGATGGGTGAGGGGTGCTAATGGATGAAACAATTCATAAAACACGATCGTTTATATAAGAATAGAATTTTAGGGTTTGATTAACGTATTT
>NW_027503010.1:0-43231 GCF_021521415.1 Bidens hawaiensis | reverse complement strand
GAGGGTTAGGAAACGTGTTGATGCAGAATAATAAGGTTATAGCCTATGCTTCCCGACAGTTAAAAGTACACGAGAAAAATTACACTACTCATGACTTAGAACCTACTGAGGAGCGGTTATCTTCGCACTTAAAATCTGGAGACATTATCTCTACGGTACGAAGTGCACCATCTTCACCGATCATAAAAGTTTGCAGCACATATTCGATCAGAAAGAACTGAATATGAGGCAACGAAGATGGGTCGAGTTGTTAAACGATTATGACTGTGATATCCGTTATCACCCCGGCAAGGCTAACGTCGTAGCCGATGCCTTGAGTAGGAAAGATCGGGTTAAGCCATTGCGAGTGGCGAGCGCTGTGGATGATAGTCCTGTCGAACCTTTCGGACCTGATTCGAGTCGCTCAACGTGAGGCGTTGAAAGAGGAACAATTGGAAAAGGAGGGACTTTACGGCAATGAGAAGAATTTCGAACAGCACGTGACGAAATTCTCTATTTCAAAAATCGAGTTTGGATCCCGACCCTCCATGACCTTCATGAATTAATCATGGACGAAGCGCATAGATCGAAATATTCCATACATCCGGGATCGGATAAGATGTACAAGGAGGTGAAGGAGTTCTACTGGTGGCCGGGTATGAAAAAGGATATAGCAACGTATGTCGGTAAGTGTACGACTTGTGCGAGAGTTAAGGCGGAGCACCAGAAACCCTCGGGGATGTTACAACAACCGGAAATTCCCGAATGGAAGTGGGAGCAATCACGATGGATTTTGTGACACATCTCCCTAAGACGTCCCGAGGACATGATGCAATTTGGGTAATCGTGGATCGATTAACCAAATCGGCACATTTTATCCCGATTAGGAATAATTATAACACTGGGAGACTTGCGCAGATTTATATAAATGAAATTGTGTCTCGTCATGGGATACCCATCTCCATCATCTCCGATCGGGATAGCCATTTCACCTCCAATCTTTGGCAAGCTGTTCAAGAAGCGCTGGGAACACGTATTGATCTAAGCACAGCTTACCACCCTCAGACCGATGGTCAGTCTGAGAGGGACCATCCAAACCCTGGAGGATTTGCTTCGTGCATGCGTACTGGATTTTAAGGGAAATTGGGATCAACATCTCCCACTCGATGAATTTTCCTATAAAAAACAGTTACCATAGCAGTATAATGGCAGCAGCCTTACGAAGCATTGTATGGTCGTAAGTGCCGATCACCACTCTGCTGGACTGAAGTGGGCGACACCCAGGTTATTAGATCAGACCTGGTCCAGGAAACGACCCAGCAAAATCCTTGAAAATTAGGAACAATCTGAAGGCCGCGCGGGATCGGCAGAAGAGTTATGCCGATACCCGTAGAAAAACGTTGTCGTTTGAGAAAGGTGATAAAGTGTATTTGAAGTATCACCTTGGAAGGGTGTAGTCAGATTTGGAAAGGGCGGGGAAGTTAGCCCCGAGATATATTGGACCATTCAATATTACTGCAAAAATCGGTCCCGTAGCATACCGATTAGAACTACCCGATGAACTGAGTGCAGTTCACAACGTGTTTCATGTATCGAACTTGAAAAGATGTCTGGCGGATGAGACGTTAGTGTTACCTTTAGAGGGTGTCCAAATAAGTGATAAGCTCAATTTCGTAGAGGAAACCCATAGAAATAGTAGACGGAAAATCAGGCAACTTAGACACAATAAGATTTCGTTGGTCAAAGTTAGATGGAATTCGCAACGAGGCCCACAATATACATGGGAACGAAAGAGTACGAACTTCCGGAAGAAATACCCCTACCTATTCCCTCAAAAGGAAGTAGTCGACGCGTAAAATTTCGAGGACGAAATTTTTTTTTTACGGGGGAGAATGTAACGATTCCGGCAAAATCAGGGTATACCCTAACCGGTATATACTATTTATGTGTTATTTAATAATGAATATATGAATTATAATGCGTTTATACGAGTATGTATGATTCACAGTACGGATTATACTCGATTATACAGTTAATCGTATTGGAAATACGATTAACCGATTAACGGTTATTGAAGCCCGAACGAATCGAGGATTACATTATAGACGAGATATATGATACTTAGTGATGTTTACGAAGTATTAAAGCTTCGGGATAAGTGAATTAAGCACAGAAAAAGAATTTTCGATTTGATGGTACGTCGGTACGTTAAACGAAACCTTTAATACCAAACGAGCAAGAGACGATCGATCAAGCCGAAAAAGATGCGCAATTATTAATAATATGATGTTTTAAGTTAATAAAGGTCATGGTTTAAGTTTTTAAATTGGTTTTATATAAATTTAATTTTTAAGCCGAAAACGACCGTTTTAGCCTCGTTTTAAGCTGAATTAAACATTTAACCGAAAAACGAACTGAACCAGATTATCCAAAACGTTATCCGGATTTCCAAAATCCAAATGAATGGCTAGAAATGGAAAGGTGGGTCCCACCCCACCTCCCCTTCCCTTGTCCGATCGGCAGGGGTATAAACCCCTTGCCTTTTATGTTTTTTTTTTTACATCAAGCATTGCAAGATCCCTCTTTTCTCTCCACATTATGACCTAAAAACCCAGATTTTTAGCAAGAAAAACTCAATGTAAATGCATATTGTGATGGCTAAATCTTGGTTTTAGTTCCATATTTTGAGTTTACAATGCAAAGATGAGGTTTTATCTTCAAAAGGGGTGAAAACCCGAGCTATAAACCGATCTTGCTTGACCAAGGGATGTATTTATGATATACAAATGATCTTGGTCTAAGAATGAGTTCAAACGAACTAAAAACGAAATTTTACGGTTTAAATCTTTGTTTTTAAATCATAACCGAACCCATGAAAGAAATGCTTGATTGTGGGTGTACCTTGCTTGGTGTGGTGTTATTGTGCTTGTAGGTGTTGTATCTAGTTGTTAACAAAGGCTAGAAAGCAAGATCTTTGCGATTTGAAGCGAAAAACACAAGGTAGTTCGGTTTTTATATAGTGTAATGTGATTTGGACAGATTGTGGTAAATTTAGAGTAGGCTACAAAATTTTACAGAGATAATCTACACATGAAAATATGAGTTCTGCGAAAATTTGGTAATTCTTTGACAAAGGATGAATATTTGGTGAATTTAATGCTCGGTTTGGCTAAAAATGGTGAAAAATATTTAAATATCATGATAAATTCTGGAAATTTCCAGATAACCTTTTCATAACATGTAAAAGTCACACACAAAATTTTAGGTCAGTTGGATAAGTTTAAGTAGGTTTTTCGGTTAAACGAGTTCTTGGGTTTTCTAGCTCGGTTTTAGTGAGAATGGCATGTAAAAAGAGATTTTGGTTCTGGAAAAATTACAGGGGACTATGTGGATGGCAGGGGTCATCCAGGAAAAATTTGGATTTTTCTAAGTTCGTTTGGTATTTACGACATATTTAGTGTTTAAATGGTGTTTAAAAATAGATAAATAAATTTTAAATATAAAAATTAATTCTGAAAATATTTTTATAAAATTCCCCACTGTCAAAAAGTGATTTGTGCAAAATTTCAAGATCCGAGATTAAACGGATATTATTTGTGCTAAAAAAAAAAAAAAAAACTCTTAAAGTATTAAAACGCGTAAACCGGTAAAGTTCGCCTAAACGAGCTGACTGGTGTATAAAAACCCTAAAAATGAACTATTTTTATGTAACTGAGTTAAACAGGTAAAAATAAATCATCCGAAAATAATTCGGATGATTTGGGTAATTTTAACCGATTTAACAGTTTCCGGTACACTAAAGACGGAAACGGGTCCCGCGGCCAATCGGGGCGTCTAAACCGAGCTCTAATTTCACAACTTAATTAAATTATCAGTCAACAACTATTTTCGGGTCGTGTGTGATCAAACTCATTTTTGAAACGTAAAAACGGATAACCGTGCTAGGCACGCAAAACGGGGAAAACGAACTAATAGTAATTTTGACTATTGAACTCTAAACGATATCACAATCTGAGTCCGGAGAAGTGTTTTCTGGGTTAACATTGCCCCCGGAACAGGTACAGTACCTGGGTTAACAGTGTCCCCAGATGTACCGGTTAACACGGTTAAAGTTATATTAATAGTGATTGTATAGTAACGAACTTAGGGATCGTATTACAGATCCGGACTAGTAGCTTGCGTACTGTGTTACCTACTTGCTTGCGATAAGGTGAGTTTCACGAGCCCTTTTTTCTGAATTGTTTTTAAATATTTTCTCGGGGCGGAAAGCATGTTACTATTAAAATGTTTAAGTACATACTGAACGCATGGATTTGCATGTATTTATATATATTTTATTGTACGGGAATCGTACGGAAATGTACTAAGATGGTGATTGTCTGAGTTGCTAACATTGTAAGGCCCCGCAACACGAGTGATTAGCTAAAAGCCGGTAGAGTGTGAATAGTACTATTGGTCTGACAAACCCTTACTTGTCCGGCATGGATTTGCTGATGTTTCCCAGCCAGTTGCACATGTCTATTTTGTTGTTATTTATTTTGCTATGTAATGTTAGGCATATCGGTTTGGGGCAGGTTCGTGGGCGGAGTATGCCACGGGGTTGTATGTGGATAGTCAGAGGTTTCACTTGTGGGCTCAGCATAATTACATCGCTAATATATGATTATTATAATGATTTGTCACTGTTTGTTTAAATTAGTGAAACTCACCAACTATTCGTAGTTGACCCGTTTTCTTTACATGCTTTCTAGGTACCCCCAAACTGGAATAATTGCTACATGCTTGACGATGCGTGCTTTTTGTGGAAGCTTAATGATCTTTTTGTATTAAATATGTTAATGTACTGTTGGTAAAACTTATGTGCTAACGCCTAGACGGTAACTAAACCCGGAACAATGTAATATTGTGTAAATTAATGTAGTAGTGTTTTCTTTATAAGCAATGATGTTGATATCAGACGTGTCTGTTGCATCCCGTTTATGTTTCCGTTGCGGTTACGGGGTGTTACATTTTCACAACAACTTTTATTATGCAATCTTTGGTTCATTATAAATTTTCACAAATAAAATTTACATCATACATTTTTTCCTCGTTTTAAATTTCTTATGATAGTTTTGCCACGATTTTTCAAGAGATTCACAAACTTATAGTTTGTAATTGTCTTGAAATTTTCATGCAAAACCTCATAGAAATTCTATTTTTCTTTAAAAACAAAAATCATTTATTTCGATTCATCGTTTCACAGTGCCGGTCATTTTAATTTACCGTAATATTTTAGTTACGCGATATTAAATTACGAACTTGGTAAAATTTTCATTACGCAAATTTTTATACTCAAAACAAACTTTCAACATTCATATAGATACCTCATTACAAATTTCGACATTCAAATTCACTTATTCTTTTATATTTATTTCCTCATACACAAGGAATTTTGTTTTAATCCTTATAAAATTTATTTTACTTCCCCATGACAATCGGCCCTTATTTTTGCAAATAAACTTCAAATGCAAACCTTATTAACTTAGTTTCCCATGATATATATTTTTTTTCGCTACATAATTTTAAGCATTTCAAGAAAACATTTACGTTACGCGGGCTTGTTTGATTCAAAATTTCCTCGTAAATAATTTTTCAACTTAAGCCAACCCGACGTGTCGTAACAACTCTCAATTTAGTGGAAAATGTTTTTAATAGTTGTAACTCACAAGCTTGGTACTCAATATTTTATTTATAAAATATATATTAACTCGTAATTTAATTATCAAAAGTTCTTGAATGTTTCAATCATTAATTACAAACTATGATATTTTCAATTTAAAAATTTTTATTAGTCACAATTTAAATTTTGTTTCAATCAAAATTTTTACTAGTCAAGATTCTCCCTAAACGCAACCACGAGCATCAAAACGCCCGTATCCCATCTCAGACTACCATCTCAAATTAAACCATCCTTCCACTTCAAAAGTTTTTTCCCACACAATCAAATCCTCCCCCGAGATGAACGAGACCTAACACGCCAACGTTATACTCTCACCTACTCAAACCCCATGCAAATTCAGGATGTACAAAATCAACCCAATAAAAAGCCTTAAATACTTACACTTTTATGTCATTAAAACCCATCAACTAACCATTCAAATACTTGAAAGACACCAAAAAACACACACACAAATGCCTTGAACATATACAAACCTAAGCTTACCCAACTATGACTCAACCTTTCGACCTATACTATGTCAAATCACAAACCGTATCTCCACACCGTTCCCATCCAACCATAGAGTTTGATATCAAAAAATTAGCAACCTCAAATAATCCTTTCAAAATACATGTATAAACCGAATCTCAACTCAAACTAGGCAAGATCAAATTTTCCAACCCATCAAGTTAACCCGAGCTCAAATAAGAAAAACCTCACCTAAATAGCCCGACCACTACTCACAAGTCATCTACGCCTAACCCACTCAAACGATCTAAACTCAACAAACGTCATCAATCCAACTCAAGAAAACCCAACTACGCAAGACAACTGAAACACGTTCACTCTTCACCAATTTTCCAAACCATTCACCATTCGAAGCCTAAAACCCCTCCCTACGCACGCGAGTTATCATTTTTCCTTAAAAAAATTTTATATATGTATACATATATACAACTAGTGTATTTATAACAACCTCATGTGTTCATATAATCACTTATAGATTATAAACTCATTTGAGATTAACGATTTACATGTTATGTCCATATTTTATAGATCATCTTTGTAAAATGTAATATTGTCGTGACAACAAAATTCCATTATGGGGATTTGTTTTCAAAAAAAAAATTATTAAGCGATTATATGTGTAATTTCAAGATTTTAAATATTGTCACCTAAGGTGATAAATCTCTTAATAACTTTATAGTACGAAGTTTCATTTTGAATGTTGAATTCGAGATTTATTCAATAACAAAATAACAACTTTCACCATCTTGCATAAACTCAATGACCATGGTTTTACAAATCTATTTGGGAAACATTTATAAATACTTTATACTAGATATTGTGACGCAAATTTTCGTTTGACAACGATTTATGCGAATTATTACCCCATATTATCGCAAGCATCATTACTTTATATAAATTATTTTCATCACAACAACTTTATGTATTCAAATTCCTTTAACAATTTGGCTTACAAGATTTACTTTTGCTAATGAGCAAAACGTTTCTCTAGCTATACGTTACCGCGAGGCTATGTTATTATTATAATCATTTTTCTTGGAAACGAATGAATGGCTTTACTTAAAGACTTCATTTTTCAATTTCATTTTATATGATACGCGACTTATATATTTCGTCGTTTATTCGAGTCTCACTGATTTTTACGATTTCTTTTCATTTGATGAGATGTTTCGATGATAATATTATGCACATGAGATTTCATTTTGGTGTTTCGATTATTCATGACCGAATTCAAGTTATTCAATAACAATTTGTGTAATACTTTAAAAACCTCAAGTTCGCCAAAAAAATTCCGTTTATCTTTTAAACGATATTTTCATAACTATGCTATTCATATGTGAGCATTTATGCATTTCAAAGCGAAACACGATTCTATGCATTATTCTACATCATTTCATTTAATCTATTAAGAGGCCTATGTGTGGTTGTCTGCAAGTTTTGGCGCTATTAGAAACCGTTACTATAATGACGATTATATAAATGGTTTCACAATAGTGGCCGTATTCACGTTTTATCACATTTCATCTGTAACACCCCGGCTAAAGCGGAATACGCCCGAGTGTAACGTACAGATTGCTCAAAACACATGTGACACTATTAAGTGACAATATTATCATTAATTAATTTAAACATCAAGTACACAAGTTTGTAACAAGAAATAGAAGGGAAATACAAGAACAGTTAACTTGTTCATTTATTAATATAACCTAAGTTCTAGTGTCTTCGTCACGGCAACATACTCTACATAAGGTACCAGAAGCATATATATAAAATAAAGGTCAACTATATGAATAGTTGTTGAGTTCACAAAAGTTTTGATATAATTACATAAAATCTACAATTCCATGAACAAGTGTAAATGAGCAAGTAAGGTCCTTTCCAACTGGGATTGTGCACCAGTGTACTCAGATACGCGCAAGTAGGGTCCTTTCCAGTTGGGATTGTGCACCAACGTACTTGGATAATGAGGTCCTTTTCCACTCATAACAACAAATGTATTGAGCGCATAGGGGGCGTATGATCATACTATCTTGAAGTAATCCGAGAGCAAGTAATTTGTAGCAAGTAACAAGTAAACACACAAGTCCATGTAGCGAATTGTAATTTGTAAATAATGGATAAACGATATTGCAATTTAAATAGGATATATATGCTACCCCCAAAAGTAGTAAAAGAGGGGGTGTGAGAAACTCACCTTTGAAATAGGAATGACAACTTGGAAACGAAACGGAAAGCGCGTTATATGAAACTGAACGATCGAATCTCACGAACTAAAATAATAAGAACACGAGAATTACTAATTAATTTAATGAAAATAACATGTCGGTTTTAATGTTCATGTATTATTATTTGTATATATATACTTTCCCTTTTAAAGTATATTAAAGTTAACAGATTCTAACAAAATATTATTATAATATTATTTATGAGTTTTATATTAAATTTGTATATAATAATGTTACGGGATCCTAGCGTTACCGTTGTATTTTATTTTAGTATAATTGTTGTCTATAAAGTTTACGACGATAATATAGGTATATACATACATATTTATATATTTATTTTACAAGTTTTATCGAACGGTTCGAGTTTGTAAAAGTTTAGTTTTTGGTTGAAAAGGTTAAAACAATCTAAAACAATTGTTATTTAACTTACAAATGATTTTATTTATTTTATAATAATTTATAACACATATTTAAATTATTCTAATTTAAAAACATAGTTTAAAAAAAATATATTAAAAGGATGTGCAGTGACCCCGGTTTGAACCCGGGTCTCTATGACCAGACTCAGCATACACAACCACTGAACCAAACCATTTTTGCGTTATAATACAGAAACAAAAAAATATAAATATATTAACTCCAGATTCATCATCCTCCTTGACAAACCCCAGATTCAATTCTCTTAAATTGTTCCATGTTTGCCCGATCTATGTTAGGGGTTTTGTTATACGCTTGAAACTAATACGAAGTCATATCTTACTTACTTGATTTGGTGCCCAAATGGTGGAGAACAAGACTCGCCGGAAAAGTAAACTTTGATGAACAATTGGAGTTATAGAGAGTGTTATTGAGAATATTGATGGTTGGTGCGATTTTAGATGTTGATTTGGATCCTATTTATAGGCTTAAAAGATCCGACTGATGTTAATATCGAGTTAATTGAACTTTTATTATAATTCGGAGAGTTTAGGATTTAATACGAATTTATTAGTTTGTAAATGACGAAATAAATCACGATTTAATGTTTATAATTAGTGGAGAGATCGTTTGGGATGATTAACGGATCAAAACGAATGTCAAACGTGGCTTCAAGAAGGTGGAAGGAAATATTACGCTGCCGCCGGCGGTGTCCCTGCCGGAAAAACGTGGGAAAGAAGGGGGAAGGGCTGGGTTTTTTTATAATTATTTTTGTTATATTATATTTTGAATTATTTACACATTCAGCCTCTGAAGTTTTCCATTTCTTTTAAGTCATAACTAAACTATTGTTACCATTTGAACCTTTAACTTTAGAATGTTATAACAATGACAAAGAAGTTTATAAGCTTAACTATTTTTCGTATTATGCCTGAATAGTTCGGGACTCGTTTAAGTGAAACTTTAAATATCGGAGTCTTATAAATTAAAAGAAACGAATAGTAAACGATTGAATTATAACTTGAATTATCGAGAATATTGTATAGATAATAAAAAAAGTATACAAATACATCGAGATATCATAAGACGAAAATTGAAATCTATTTTTATGTAAATACATATATCTATAAATAAAAACCGAAATTTAAAACGGGTCGGATTTTCGGGTTTGAAAAGTAACGAATGTTACATCATCGATCGTTTTGTCAAGTTAATCAAGTTTTATTTATGTTTGATACATGTATGCGTCACCCCAAGGAACTCACCTCATTTATCATGTTATTACATTTCACGCAGTCGTATTCTCAATTGCTTATAACCTCAAGTTTGTTCATGTATGAAACTAATCGTACGATGTTATTGTTAATTGTATCGTTGCATATCCCAACCATACGTACTCACTTATTGGATTTTTCTCATTTTTCACTCATCGGATTTTATACTAAATTTTAGTGTCCCGACGTACAACCATGGATTTTAATGATTTGTTTATTCTTTTCACATTGATGACATTTGACTTCAAATCTCGTTTCGTAATTGTCTACCCTGGATTTTATTTATTTGATCGTCTCTACTTATTTAAACTGAATTTTAATTTCACCTTGGTTTATAATCTAAGATTATAGTTGTTTCAATTATTTATTCCATTTCCTTATTTAAAAGTCAACCCCAAAATTTTCAATCGTTGGTATTGGTTTACCAATATTTGTAAAATTCAACAGATTTATGTACGTTTCTAATATTTTAAATTTCGAAATTAATATGTCTCTTTAAACCACACAATGGAACGAACCATGTGGACCATACGATGATCTAAATAATTATGGGTGCACACTTAATTATCGAAATCCACGTATGGAAGCCATAGTAAGTGCGGTTGTGTGCAATGACTCAGACCTGAAGATGATGGCTGAAAAATGATAGAAATGCGAATCATGATAAGGGCATGGTGGATATGCCGCCGGTACATCCTATATATAAGTTCCTTTATTATGTTTCTCATTTGTAACGTTTTTCGCATCATGCAAAGATTTGACGCTATTCTTTTGCTATTTTTCATGCAATTATCTTACTAAAAGCAACTTTCGCTAGTAATTACTTTTTTCTTTGAATTTATTTTAATTTCGGGACGAAATTTCAAAATAGTTGGGGATACTATGACATTCGTCAATTTTGGGTCCGATTCGTTTTCGTTATTGTATTTGTTTATCTTATAAACCGACCCATTTTGTAAACCGAAACCCTCGATATAATCAAAGTGATTGATTTTATGTTACAATATTGTTTTACACTTGTTGGGTCTTGAAAACATCCTTTTCGGTCCTTAAAACGCTTTAAAAACACTTAAACCAACTCCAGGGGCCAAAACTGCCATTTTTGCAAAGTTGGAGATCTGGCCACCCACCCCATAGCGATACGTGATTGGTGTGGCTAAACCCCACATCACGTATCTCTATGCCCATCAGGTGCAGAATTCGTTTATTTGTTGTTTTGTGTCTTGTCTTGATCCATTTTGCATGCAAACTCTTGTAACTCTCACCCATATTTGACCACCAACATTACCCTATATATACACCACCATTTCCTTTCATTTTCCTCTGCTACATCTCCAAAATCTCTCTCAAATACAAAGATCATAAAGTTATTTTCTTAGTGTTCTTGAAGGTTTGACTACCAAAAGTCAAACTGAGTTAAACCTTTCATTTTAATTAGCTTATGTAGTTTTATTAATACTTGTTTATGGTTGTACAACATATATATATATAATATACACCCATTGTTACATTTGGTAGTTACTTCTCCGGTCTCGATCAGTGAGGTTTCGGACCTCGTAAGGCAAGGCTTCATGGAGGACTTCGTGTATTGATATATATATACTTAAATAACTTGTTTATACATACTAACCATGCTTAACTTCTGCTCATTTTAGTTTGTTCGTCATATTTACAAGTTCCATGGTTATGGGTTTGAAGAGACTAGCCTCGGTTTAACCGTAAATAGCTCCAAACCGTAAACCGAACTTTGTTTACTAGTTATGTTAAATAATTGTTTAAACATGCTTTATGTTGGATTTAAGTTTCTAAAATCATTATTATAAGTTCTATGGTTATGGGTTTGTAGATTCTAACCTCGGTCTTAACCCGAAACTAGATACGAACTTAACCAAACTTTCGTTTAAAGACTTTATTTTTAACTTTTTGTTTATAAAACTTAAGTTTCATAATTTATAAGTTATTATACAAGTTTTTTGATATTTGGGCATGTGGAAACCATCTATAAACTTATTGTGAGATGGAAACCGAATCAAACCGAACTAAACCGATTTTCACTCACTTAAAACACACAAGTGTGTTTTTAGCTATCAAGACTTGTATAAACCTTTAAAAATACTTTATTAACTTATTTTAATTATTTTCTTAAGTACTTGGAACTGTGGGATCCAACTTGATCTTATAACAAAGTTTGGACCGACAAAACCGAACACTCGCTTAACGGACGTTATTAGTTTTAAAACAATGGAACTACATACTTGGCTAAGTCTTATTAAATTTTATTGAGTTATCTCATAACATTCATTATTTTGGAAAGTTGACTTTGGGTTTGACCAATTATCAAGACCCGAACCAACAACCCAAAACACTCGTTAAAACCTGTTTTAGTATCTATATTATATAGGGACTTGCATTCTTGCATTTTTACCCACCTTATTACTTAACATATGTTGAGTAATTATTAAGGACTAGATACTTTAACCCGGTTTCGAGCACACTTATATTTTCAAAAGACTATTATTATGTTTTTCTTTAATATTTACATTTTAAACCTTAAACTTTAAATTGTTTACTTTTCCTATCATTTATTTTATTTAAAGACTTCCTAAGACAAACTTTCTAATACAATACTTCATTTCACCTGGATCTTGCCCGTTAAACCTCATCTTTCCGGTTACCCGTCATTTTACCGATCAAGTTTATTACTTGAACGTGAGTACTTTCATATCTCGTTTTCCATCTTTCGTTTTGGGGGTGACATTTCATACTTATTCAAACTAAATGCTTTATACTTGAGTCTTAAACCACAAACGTTATTGTATACTTCACTTAAATAATTGCTCGATTTGGTGTTCTATGCTTACATGATTATATGCCTCTGTGTTTATCGCTTTTGGTTGGTGGAACTATAAGTCCTAGTCTATTTGGCAACCCCTTATAGCAAGGTGTCGTTAATGTATGCTTATTAAAGATAACTATAAAATCCTAGACTATTTGGCATCCCCTTATAGCTAGGTGTCGCTAAAGTAATTCTATTATTTATTTTATCTTTTATCCAGATTATTGCTATTATTTATTGTTTCGTATGCAAGTTGTGGCATTATTCTTATTATATCCATATTGTTCAAAAACTATGAAATTGCTCACCAACCTTTGTGTTGATAAACTTTATTTTATGAAATGTTACAGGTTGATTTTGGTTGACTCGAGAACTTGACGAAAAACGTTATTAAGACCATTAGGATATTAGCAAAGCGAACAATATATATTTGTTTACTTGTATTCGATTATTGTATGAACAAGTTATGTGATTGTTTATTGATTTATAAAATGAATGAGTTGATTAAATATTGTCACTTTAATAGTGTCTTGTGTTTTGGGCAATCCGTTGCACCCCGGCATGTTTCGCCGCCTTTGGTCAGGGTGTGACAGTTCCCGGATAAGTAGACGGCGCTAATATTATCGCAATAAACCAATGTAGCCTGGGAAAGATTACCATTTAGTTCCAAAAGAAGATTGCGTAACCAACATATTTCAGCAACCACGTTAGCAACCCCGTGATATTCGGCTTCGGCACTGGAGCGAGATATAGTTGGTTGCCGTTTTGAAGACCAAGAGATCAAATTATTACCATAATAGACACAATAGCCAGAGGTGGAACGACGAGTGTCTGGGCAACCGGCCCAATCAGCATCAGTGTAGGCTAGAAGGGACGGATTTATCATTTTTCCCAATGTTAAGCCATATTCCACCGTCCCCGCAACATACCGAAGAATGTGTTTAAGTGCATCCCAATGAATAGTCATAGGTGCATGCATATGTATGCAAATCTGATGAACTGCATAACTAATGTTTGGTCAAGTGAATGTGAGATACTGAAGCGCCCCAGCCATGCTACGGTATAAGGTTGGGCTAGTAAACGGCGTACCACTTGAGGCACTTAATTTTCCATTCGTGTCGATCGGGGTACCCGTGGGTTTGTAGGAATCCATTCCGGCCCTTTTAATAACGTCTCGAGCATAGGTAGCCTGAGATAACATGTTATCACCTGTACGTTTAACTAAAATACCTAGAAAGAAGCTCAACGACCCTAAGTCTTTCATGGCGAATTCGGTGGCAAGGTATGACATGAGATGTTGGCAAAGTATGCCGAGTCTTTGCCCTTATTTAAAATAAATATAGAAGTATTACACTGACTTTGTCGAAAACCCAACCGTAAAACATAATCAGTAAACCATTGACACCAAACACGCGATGCTTGTTTTAGCCCATATAAGAATTTTTTAAATAAACAAACATGATTCGGGTAATCCTTGTGCCGACACGCCATAGGTTGATACATGTAAAAGTTTCGTTTAATTTCCCATGCAAAAAGGCATTCGTAACATGCAATTGATGAACCGAACAAGACCGTGATAAGGCAATTGATAACACCGTACGAATCGTTGCCGGTTTGACAACTGGGCTAAAAGTCTCCCCACAATCAATGCAACCTGTTGAGAGCGACCGTCACAAACTAACCGAGACTTATATCGCTCGAGGGTGCCATCTGAATTAAACTTATGCTTGAAAAGCCTCATGCTATGTATAATATTCATCTAAGGATGGCGTGGGACAAGTTCCCAAGTCTCATTTTTAATAAGAGCATTAAACTCGTTGGTCATGGCGTTATGCCATTCCGGGATGGACAAAGCAAAGGCATGATTTTTTGGGATAGGTACGATGGTACTAGCATTCGGGTTGAAAATTTTCTTGGGTTTGACAATGCCGTCCATTCCACGTGTACGCATGGAGTGGGTTGGCGGCGGAGGTGGGGTTGGATCAGTGGTTGTTGATGTAGTGAGTTGACTAGTTTGATTGTTGGTTAATGTATTGGAATTAATTGGAGATGTTGGTTGGTAGGTCGAAGTGGCTGGAGATTGAGTTGAAGGTGACTGAGGGATAGGAGAATGATTAGGGGTGGATGACGTCGTAGATACGTGAGGGGTGTGAGGTTGGGATGTTGTGGATTGGGCAATATAGGGTGATGGTGTGGGAGAGGGTTTGTGAGCTGATGTAGGATCTGGGTCAATTTGTCCCATAGGTGAGGGTGAGGAAGAGTTGAGAGGAACTCGTAGTTGGGTGTAGGTTGAGGTGGGTTGGCATACGGAAATATTGTCTCGTCAAAGACAACATGGCGGGAGATCATTATTTGGTTAGTGTTGAGGTCTAAACATTTGTAACTTCGATGTTGTGTTGGGTATCCAAGAAAGATGCAAGGTGAAGAGCGGTTGGCGAGTTTGTGAGTTAGGGTGGAAGGATGTAATGGATAGCAAAGAGAGCCGAATACGCGTAAATGTTCATAGGCGGGGGAACGTTGATAGAGAAGTTCGGTGGGTGTTTTGAATTTATGATTTTTACTAGGGAGGATGTTTATAAGGTAGGTAGCCATTTCTAAGGCATGATGCCAAAAAGATACGGGAAGAGATGCATGAGCACGTAGGGTGCGAATCATATTATTTATTGAGCTGATTTTGCGTTCCGCCTTTCTGTTTTGGGAGGTTGTGTGTGGACATGATAGTCTAAAAATCATGCCATTTTGATCATAATATTGTTTAACGAAGAATTAATGTATTCGGTGTCATTGTCACATTGAAAGGTTTTTATCTTTCGTTCAAATTGGGTTTCAATTTGCTTAGAATAATTGCAAAAAATAGAATATACTTGACTTTTTGGCAATAGGGTATGTCCAAAGGAAATTAGTTAAGTGATCCAAAAATAAAATATAATACTTATGTCCCCCTGTGCTTAAAATGGGATATGTCCATAGGTCGCTATGAATAATATCAAAAGGATAAAAAGTACGAGTGTTTGAATTCATAAACGATAGCTTTGTACTTTTACCAAGAACACAAGATTGACATAGAGTCTTATTCAATTTATTGAAAGAAATAACATGAGAACGTTTCATAGATTTTAATAAGTCCCGTCCGAGATGACCAAGATGTTGATGCCATAATTGTTGAGAAATAGCAACGAAAGTGGAGGGTGAAGTATAATGTGTAGATTCCGGCGGAAGAAGCGAATAGAGATCACCGCTACTGTTGCATCGAAGGATAGGGATCCGAGTCTTCAAATCTTTCATAAGAAAGCCAAACGGGTCAAATTCGATTGAAATTCAATTATCAATGGTTAGGCGACGAACAGAAATAAGGTTTTTAACTAAATTTGGAGCGAGAAGAACATTGTTCAGTTTAAAAGATGGGTAGGGGGTGGGAGAGTTTGATTGCCTTGTCTATTTACCGGAATGGTAGTACCGTTACCGACAATAATATTATGTGAAATGCCATTATTTAAAAGAGAGTGCAAATTACCGAGGTTGTTGGTCATATGGGATGTAGCACCTGTATCCATGATCCATTGATCCGTTGGAGCATATGCTGCTGCATAAGTCTGATTGGGTCTAGACCCAAGAATACCAATTCCATGCTGGCCATGAGATTGCATATTGCGGTGTGGGGCCATGGTGATTGAGATGAGAAAGTATTAGATTAGAGATAGGATAAACAGGATCGGTAAAATAGCCGTGAGAAGAGAGGACGGCTAGGTTTTGGGATTGTGGACTCTTGATACCATGATAGATGATAATGGTAAAGAGAATAATTGGTTCGATGCCTGCTCCTCTTCTATTCATCCCATATATAATATTTACAATAATCTCCTAAATATAGCTAATGTATCAATATTAAAAGATAATTACAAGGAAATTATTGCCCAAATATAATATAAATATAATTAGTCTATTAATAAACCATAAAGTTGTTACCTGGACTAGATCATTTGAAAGATTTGGATAGAGAAAATTCCAATTTGACTCCCTGAAATATATCGCCGGGAGATGATTAGCCCCTGAAAACAAATTTGCGCATGTTGTGCACCTGTATTTCTCCGGCGGGTTCCTCTGACTCCTACCGTCAGTTGACTTACCGTTGACTCATTAAAAATTAGCGAATTTACTATGTTACCCTTCTATCCTTATTATAACATAACCTACATTGTTTCCCCCTCTTTCCCCGTACTATCTCAGGTGATCCGATCGTCTTCTTCATCTTCATCCGTATAATCTTCGTTCATCTAATAAACATCAATTAACATCAGATGTCAAGTCAATACTCCTCGGGGTCACCTTCCAAGCCTTCCCGTGTAGACGACTGTTGTGTGAAATGTCGATGTGGTGCCGGGACATGTTGCCGATGTGGTGCGGGGCCATGCTGCCCTATAAAATAAGCCTTTATACACATCTCCCCTCTAGGCTTGCCTCAAGTTCTCATGGATGTGTATACAACAAAACCGATGCTCAGCCCTAGGGAAAACACTCTCAACTGCTTGAATAAGTCCCTATAACAGTAAAATCAGCATAATTAGTGTACATAAGTTTTCCTATTACAAATATATGCTAAGTGTACATACCTTTTGTCGGTCACTTATGAAAGTGAAATTGGCATCATGAGGCAAGTCAAGATCATCTCCAATGAGATTTAAGAACCATTTCAATGAGTCTGTGAATTCGGCTTCCACTATTGCAAAGGCAACAGGATACAAGCAATTGTTACCATCCGTCCTGACAGCAGTCAGAATCTGTCCGGGGTATTTCCATTTCATAAAACAACCATCCAACCCAAGAAGTTCTCTACCAAGCAATTTAAATCCTATAACCAAAGCAACATAACACACATATATTCTTCTGAATTCCCTTGTTTTAAGGTTAGGGTTGGCACATGGTTCAACATCTAATTTAATGGAACTACCTGGGTTTGCTTTAAGAATCTCATCAATATAGAATCTGAGGTGGGTATATTGTTTGGTGTGGTCACCATATTTCCTTTGCTGAGCTATTGTCTTTGCTCTTCGCATCTTGGATTCAGAAAGTTGTATTTGATGCTTCTGCTGGAATTTGGCCTTCACATCCTTGGCTGATATGTTGGGGGTGGTTTGTAGCTCAACCTCAATCTCTTTGGCAATAGTAAACATTGTGTACAGACCAATTGATCTAATTCTGAGACACTCGTGTTTTTTTGGAATGGCCTTCACACACCAATTATCCTCAACAGATTATCTTGAGATGTGCATCCTTCAAGGGCAAGTGGGTTTCATATCCCTTTTTTTTACCTTCACCTTTTCTTAACTTGACACATCTGGCCCCTCACCAGCAACCAACTTCAGATTGGTCCCCAAACAAATCACCCTAAACCTTAAAGGATCATTCTTCTTGATATACAAATCTCTTATGCCATGAAGAGCATAACTCTTAACCATCTCATTCAATGTTTCCTTTGATGGTATTAACAGACCAAATAAAAATGGACACTCATCATCATTATTCATTTCCTTCCCCTAGAATTTTCTTAGCTGACTATTCAACACACTCAATCCCTCATCATCAGAGCTCTCATAGGTATCCATGCAAGGATTCAAACCATCATCATCACTAATATGATCACCTACTACCTCTTCTGCATCAAAATCTACAATATCTTTATACAACCTCATGTTAACTTCTACATCCTCCAAGGGTGTTTGAAAGGCAGCCGTATGCTCAGGATCACTTTCATCTGATCAATCACTATCATAACTGTCATCATCTTCCTCACTAGAACTATTTTCACCACTCACTTCATGAACACTTTCACCACTCACTTCATGAACACTTTCACCACTCACTTCATGAACACTTTCACCACTCACTTAATGGACACTTTCACCACTCACTTCATGAACACTTTCACCACTCACTTCATGGACACTTTCACCACTCACTTAATGAACACTTTCAAAACCAGGTACAAATCCAGAATCATATACCACAATTTCAGTACCACTAGTCCTGCCATGTTCTACAAAAATCTCAATAATGTGACTACCTACACCATCACTACCTCTAACCATAGCACAAACATCTAGAAAATGATAATCTTCAATCAATGGCTTTAAACCCAAATCCAAACTAACACTCGGATGTTTGTAATGAAAACAACAAGCTGTACCACAACCATATTGTAACTTACAGAGTATTCCAACCAACAAACTTTTACAAAATTCAGAAACTTGAACTTCAACGACGTAAGTTATCTTCCCCCTTTGTATCTTCGCTGCCCCTCGGTAGTAAAATAGCCTCCATGGAAAAGTTTTATGGTGAAAGCATGTGAATAGTTTTCACCTATAACAACCATTAAGCCCGTTAGTAACAATCAAACAAAAAACGAAAATGTTGTGCAAACAGTAAAACCTTACCATATAGGTCGTCCGGGTCACAATACTCACTGTCCGGCCTAATAGAATACGAGCTCGGCATTGCGATGCCTGAAGATGTGAAGTATGATCGAAAAAATTGGTGGGTTCAATGATCGAACGTTGGCCAAGAATTCAATTTTCTAATGAAAATTGCCCTAACTCGGGGGTTATAATGGAGCAGGGGAAAAACAAATGCGCAAAGACGACTTTACCCTTCACCATTAACAGTCAACGGTAAGTCAACTGATGGTAGGAGTCAGAGGAACCCGCGGAGAAATACAGGTGCACAACTTGCGCAAATTAGTTTTCAGGGGCTAATCCAATACCCGACGATATATTTCAGGGAGTCAAATTGGAATTTTCTCATTTGGATATTCAACTTCATATTTACAAGAGTTCTATGTACGCATTGGAGATTAAAGCAAACAAACACACCTTATTTTTTACATGAGTGTGATCGGCATGAAATAAAAGAAAAACAAAAATATCTCTCCTTTGGGTGACTGGAGAATGAGTTTGATCGTAGCACTTTTGTTTAAGCGGTGAGCTTTGAAATCAATTTTAAGGTGAAGAACACATGGAACTTTAACGGACACATTAAATCATAAGGTGATTAGTTTACGTATAAGGGTGTTCATAAAGTTGCATAGAAACAAACAACAAAAGATTATTCTGCTGTAGTGTTCTTGACATTTTGTTTGCTGTTGATTAGCATCACTTGTAGACAAATTTGGATCCTTTGATGACCTTAATCAACAAGTAACCACTTCCGTTCAAAGTATAGCACCTATGATGGCGTTAATTTGTAAGCTTAGAGTTACTACATATGGATTTTTGACGAGTTTTGTTTTTATTTTTTTTTTTTAATAACATATTAGAACTAGCTTATGTCGCAAAACGTTTCATAATAACATGTTATAACCTAACAAGGCATGATTCACATACATAAAAAGACAACACCTGTGGATATGAAGATTACAAACAAACATAAAGAAATAAATAAATAAATATAAATTATAATATAATAGTGAGCATTTTATTTTCTTATATTTGGTGTAATTTCTTAAATATATATTATTGTATGAAAATGTTTACGGCTCAAGGGCTTCACCTCTCTAGCATCTATGTAGCCCCCCCCCCCCCCCTCTTCTCTCTCTAGCGTCCACACTGACGATTCCTTTAAATTTCGTCACGTGTCAGCCTCTCGTTGTTGTAGATGTGGGCCTCAGTAAAAAGGGAAACGTTTACAACTTAGAAGTTTCACCCATGTGTCATACATGGCATTACCTTGTTTTCGTGAAACCCTTACACGCTAGACGCTACCCGATGTTTATTTTGGTAACTTGATTGAGTTAATTTTCAATTTAGTGACTTTCCCCATAAGAACCCGCCCTTGGGAGGGGAACAACAGCTAGAAACGGCTGCTAATGTCTCGTAGCCTGAAGTGCATGAGGATGAATCCATCCGAAGAGAGGCTCGCGTCTGATTAGCTAGTTGGTGAGGCAATAGCTTACCAAGATGATGGTTTGTAGCTGATCAGAGAGGATAATTAGTCATACCGAGACTGAAACACGACTTAGACTTAAACCCTCGCCAAACAATCTGTAGAAATCATTATGGAACCTTAGTTGTCCTCTCCAACTAATGTTACTTTTGTCTTTTCATTTTTTTCAACTAAAGTAATTTTTGCCTTCCATTAACGTATTTAGGAACTATTCATATTAGAGTACGACCATGTTAAAAATGTTATAATCAAAATTAAGAATCAAACTAATGTCTTTACTCATTTGTTAAGACATTTATCTTGTAGTTTGTAATTCTACATCTTAGGTTTAAACATTGCACCAATTTATATTTTATATACGCCTACTTATACCTTCATAATATATTTAAATCAACTAAATTAAAAAAAAAAAAAGTTAACTCCTTGTCACGTATTTACCACATCACATGTCATGTCATTATAAATAAACGAAGTTAACTATCTATTAGACTAGGCATGTTATTGGTAACAAGATTAAAAGTTGATATCGTTACTAGTTTAGTTTTTACTATGGATTAATGTTGGTAAATTTATAATAGTTTGGATTCAATTTTTCTTTGATAGTTATCTTTTTTTTTGGAAAACTTTCATATAAAAAACTAGCAAGATACTAAAAATAAAAAAACAATGAAACAAACAAAAAGACTTGCAACGAGAAATTACATCAATCAATCTTTATAGGAGAAACTACATAACTTATATTGATTATTTTATTCAAAGGTGACCCCATTGTTTTCTATCAACTTTTTACGATAGTTTGTTTAATTTTATAGTTTAAAAGGTTCGGGGCGTAACATGTTCACATCGCTTATATAAGTTTCTTGATCCATTACTTCAATTAATTTTGGTTTGTAGCCCATTATGATGCCTATCGGCCCAAAAAAACGAGTGTGTGTATTGGAACTAAAAGAAAGAAAACGAGGAATGATCGGTGAGGAAGCTTGGCAAAATTTAAGATTAAATTCATCAATTGTAACTAGAGGTTCACACATAAATCGGTTAACCGGTTTCTAACCGGTTTGAATCCTATTTTCTAACCGGTCCAATCCTAACTGGTTACTAAACGATCCTAACCGCCGGTTAGTAACCGATTTGTATTATTGATTTCAAAACCGGTTAACCGACTTATTTTTTTAAAAACCGGTTAACCGGTCCGGTCTAACCGGTCAAAACCGTCTCTCTAACCGGTCAAAACAGATTACTAACCTACCCGAAAAAACGGTAAACCGATTCCCAGCAAAAAATAACCGATTAGCAAATTAACCAGTTAATGGTTAACCGATTTGTGCACCTCTAATTGTAACCGGTTATATTTTCTTTTTTACTTTTATGATGATTCATTTATTTTCTGTAGTCATAATTGGGTATGGGAAAATATGACTTGTCAATTTGAGTTAAAACCCAAAACTGGCCCAAAGCATTCATAAATCATAACATGTAATTACTAATTACATTCCGTCGAAGTTAACGATCTAAGCATATGCGAAAGCTATTCATGTTAAAAATATATTTTTTTTAAATACAACTCTGTTTTCAATAATTGTATCAGAATTTTGAAAAATATATATTAATCATAACTGTGTTATTAGATTTTTTTTAAAAGTTAGCGAATGAAAGATATTATTGAAAACTCACACTAAACGATAGATATATATTGTTTAAAAGGAAAAATGGAAGTTTCACAAAAGTTGCAAAATATATTATTATTTTTTGAACCATCAACGAATCCTTTAAATGAGCTGCTTGCTAAGTTTACCACATCGGGATACACTCACTTTTCGATCTAGGGAAACCCTCATCTAAGGTAAACGCCCGTGGACACTCATCCAAATGCACGAAAGTGTGGTGAAATAAAACTCGTTCAGTTTAAGAATCCAAGTAGTGAACGTGACCTACTCGCATAGTCTCCCATCATTACCTGGTGCCATATAAACTAAATGATGATAATAGATATCGGATCTATGTCACATCGAACATCAAGTCTCTCACTTTCCACTCTATTACACACACACACACATATATATATATAGGATCAGGATCATGAGAGAACTTTTCTAAAATTGAGAACTATGAGAACCATTTTGGACCACAAAAAACCCATAAATAAAAAAAAATCATAGACTAAAAAACACACAAAAATCAAAAAAGTAAAAAAACTAAAATTCTTATTTTATCATCCCGGTTTCATAAAAAAACAAAAAAAAAACCTCGGTTTAGCTAAGTTATATACACATATGTATAATATATGCATATATGTACATTTACATGTTTTTTTGTACACATGTGTATAATTTAATATAAATGATAATGTACATATGTGTATATTACGTAACTAAAGATTATATAAAATTATACATATGTGTATAATACGACGTTTTTTTATTTTTTTTAATGAAACCAGAATGAAATATAAGAATTTTGGTTTTTTTACTTTTTTAAAATTTTTATTCTTTTTTGTTTTATGATTTTTTTTAAATATTTTTTAAAGGTGTTTTTAGTGGTTCAAAATGGTTCTCAAAGTTCTCAATTTGCAAAGAATTCTCTTAGAATCCTTACCATATATATATATATATATATATATATATATATATATATATATAATAATCTTCTTCGATCTTAGTGGATGTATGGATTATATAATTGCATTTTCTTAACGGCTGTAAACTATCTATAAGAGTTACAATAAGGAAGACATCAATACCACCGAACAAACCTATATATGATTACATGACTCGATAAAAAAAATACATCTATAACATAATACTTAATGTTGATAATATAGTTAAAATTCTAAACTATTTTATGAAAAATATGCTCATAAAATGAGTAACTTAATTCAATGATAAAACTTTCCTTCTGATGTAGTAAATTCCTTTTATTTTATTTATTTATTTATCTTTTTTGTTAACGATCAACAAATAGATGTATATTAAAATTAATAAAATGGACAAAGCAAGAAGCTTAGGCTGCTAAAAAAACAAGCACAACCGGCAAAAAGATTTATATATCCTTTAAATTGGTTTAGTTAGCTGTGGATTTGGTCATGTTTAATATCTTGACTCAAATATAATATTTTATCCATATCTTGACTCAAATATAATAGTTAACCAGCAAACGACTTTGTGTCAACAAAGATATCCTCAAAACTTTCTTCAAAAATACCCAAAACAATTTTGTTTTTACGGAATAATAAAATAAAAAAGATCCAATTAAATCTTGAGAAGTAAGCTGTTGGGTTTTTATCGAATAATAAAATAAAAAAGATCCAATTAAATCTTGAGAAGTAAGCTGTTGGGCAAGAAAGATAAATATTTTTATAATAGGAACGAAATAACACGGAAACCAATGTGGCGACAGCTAACGTCTTACACATGGTATTACCCAACTATTAGAGAGCTAGAAAATACATATCTTGGCTAAAATGGTGCCTCTGGAGTCGTGGGAAACGAGATGGAGTTAGCTATAGTGGTGTCAGTGTTAAAAGGAGTGTATAATTGTTTACAGTTTTATCATCCAAATAATAGTTTTTAATGTTAACGTTTCTTATTTTGCACATAAATGGTGAGTGCTGAATGAGCTTAGCTTTAAAGGCTGGATTGAGCTTGGCAGTTGTCGGATGGGCACCAAGAAGGCTTGATGGACTTGGCTTGTTCGAGAATAAAGAAGCCATTTATGTTTTGTGAGTTTTAATTGTCATATTATCATTCTCACACAGATCTTATATCTCTCACAAAAGGCAATTCATAGGGTTTCATTCATCTTAGTGAAATCTGTTATTGTTTACATCTGTTATGGTTAGTGGTGTGGGTTTTAATAGAGTGATCCGGGCCACAGTTGGGAATGGTCGCCAAGTTCGGTTTTGGATGGATTTGTGGTTGGGTTCGGCGCCGATTATGGACAAGTATCCGTCCTTATATGCTGTAGAAAAACATAAAAATGTCTTGTTAGCAGATCGGTTGGTGGTCACTGGATCCTCTCGTCGCATTGTGTGGGATTGGCTTAGAGCTCCTTGCTCCCAACAGGAGGTGATCGAGAAGCAAGAGTTGGAAGATCTCCTTCAAGGGGTGGTGATGGTTGACCGTGAAGATTCATGGTCTTGGGCGGTTGGTAGCTGCAAAGAGTTCGAGGTTTCGTCGATTAAAAGATGGATGGTGCGGTCCGTTGTGGATGCTGGGAGTTTCGGTTTTCAATGGAGCGATTGGGTCCCGAAAAAATGTAATATTTTTATGTGGAGGGCCGTTC
This sequence comes from Bidens hawaiensis, assembly GCF_021521415.1. Taxonomy (NCBI): domain Eukaryota; kingdom Viridiplantae; phylum Streptophyta; class Magnoliopsida; order Asterales; family Asteraceae; genus Bidens; species Bidens hawaiensis. Next base: position 18,055 of record NW_027503010.1, on the reverse strand, counting down.
TGGATAGTCTTCCAACTAAGGAGGCTTTAGCTAGACGTCATTTGCATTGTGATGATCATAGGTGCGCTTTATGTGAGAGTAATGAGGAATCGCTCGAGCACTTGTTAACCGGGTGTTTCATTTCTATGGCCGTTTGGAATGCGATTGGTTCTTGGTGCAACATCCCTAGATCTTTTGTTTTCTATGTCAATGATTTGGTGGAAGTGCATAAGGTTAGTGGTGCGACGGGGAACAAGAGATCGATTATTCATGGCATTGTCATCATTACTTGTTGGAGGATTTGGCGGGCTAGGAATGAAAAGATTTTTTCGGGCAAGAACACTACGGTGGTAGAAATGGTTGCGGATATAAAATCCTTGGGTTTTCTTTGGTACAAAAATAGATCTAAGATAGGGGTAGTGGATTGGAAAAGATGGTGTTTATTTGATGTAACGTGATTGTTGTTTTTGGTTTTTGGATTTCGGCGTCTTTCTCCGTCTTTGTGATAGTCGTTGGTTGTGTTTGTTTTTAATGAAAGTCAATTTTCAAAAAAAATCTGTTATGGTTAGTGACTGAGTTCGTATTATTCTTAATCACTCTAGTTTGATTATTTGTTCTTTGATTTGTTATTAAGAACAACTGTGTTAGGGTTTGTTATAATTTCGGATTAAATCTAAGTAATAAGAAAATTCTTTTGAGTTTTTGACATGGTATTAGAGCTGTAAAGGCTCTGGTCGATTGTTCAGAAACTGATTCTGGTTCTTCCGCTGATCATAATATGGAATTTCATATTTAGGGTTTCTTTGTTATTGAAACCTTAGTTTCTTTAATACGCTTCATGGAGATGCTGATTGGACTACAAAATCAAGGCTATTCTTTTATTTCTAATTACCCTAAGTGAAGGTGATCGTATTATTCTTGTGGTCGCCTAAACTCGGTGAGATACTTCCTTTTTTTAAGTTTTTTTGTCAGTTTTATATACAGGGAGAGTCATCCCCTGTTATTTGTGATATTTTGTGTGCATCTTGCTGTGTGACTATTGTGATGTGTTAAGCATTCTCTCTTGGTAAATATTACTCAATTAGAAAAATGGGTGATGAAAATTTAGTTAGTAAATTGGATGCTAGTAATCCCTTATATCATCATGCAAGTAATTCTAGCACTTTGTCTATTGTTAATATAAAATTGAAAGGGACTGATAATTACACGGTTTGGGCGAATGTTATGCTTCTTTCTTTACAAGTTAAAAATAAAGTATATTTCATTGATGATACTTGTGTTAAATCTATTGAAAATAAAGTTCTTGCTAGAAAATGGGATAGGTGTAATTCTGTGGTATTATCTTAGATCCTTAATTCTATATCCGAAGAGTTATATCTAGGTCAAGTGTATTCTAAATTTGCATTGGATGTTTGGCGAGATCTTAAAGAAACCTATGATAAAGTTGATGGTTCTATTGTGTTTGGTTTATATCAAAAGACTAATTCAGTTTGTCAAGGTGGTAGTTTTGTGTCCGATTACTATCATAAACTAACAATATGTGGATACAGTTTGATGTTATGGTTCAACTACCTTCTTGTAGTTGTCAAGCATCTGAAAAATTTAATGATTTTAATCATTTAATAAAACTTATGCTATTTTTAATGGGCTTAGATGATGTGTATCAACCTATTAGAACTTCTAATCTATCTAATGATCCTCTTCCAACTGTTAAACATGCTTTCTCTATTGTGTGTAGGGAAAAGTCTCATAGGAGTTCTAGTAGTAATACTAAGTCACAAACTAAAAATGAGTTTCATGTCTAAGACAAACTAGTCTTTTGACTCAAAGAAAAAACTCAACAGAGGGCCCAACCCTAATATGAAATGCTTCTATTATAATAGGGTTGGACACACTGTTGAAAGGTGCTTTGAGATTGTTGGCTACCCTCAAGGACCTAGGTCTAGGGTGGGGCAATCTTATAGTTAAGGGACTAAGGTTGGTTTGTCTAACAATGTCGTGCATGCTAAATCTGATTCTTCTGATTCAAGTTCAGGAACAGTTTTAACTTCTGATCAAGTAACAAAATTGCTTAGTCTTTTGAATGAAAAGTCTGAAGAGGGTGTTTATGTTTCCAGTATTGGAGGTAATTGTTATGGTGCCTTCTCTTCTAGTAGCTTCAGTTCTAGGTTCTTTAGTTTGCAAGTAATTTACCTTATGTATGTAGTGATGGTTGGATTGTTGATTCTGGTACAAACCAACACATGGTTAAAACTGATAACATTTTTGATCAAGTTTATGTTTCTGAATTTAATGTTATTGTTAAACATCCTAATGGGACAAATGCCATTCCTTCAAAAATTGGAAGTATAAAATTGTTTGACACTATTATTTTAGAAGGTGTGTTGGTAGTACCAGAATATCAGGTAAATTTGTTGTCTGTGCATAAACTTACTAAAGAAAATAAAGTAAAAACTATATTTAATGAAGATAATGCTATTTTCAGGATTTACTCACAAGGAAAATCCTGGTGACTGGTAATCAGGTTGATGGCCTTTAATTATATGGCTACGCATCTAATTCTATTAAGGTGTGTCTTAATATCTATGATGTGTTAAATATGTGGCATTCTGGATTAGGTCATACTGCTGATATGATGATTAATGTTTTACAAGATGATTTAAATTTTAAATTTAAGGATAATCCTCATTCTTGTGAGGTTTTGCAATAAGGCTAAGCAGCACTGGGAACCATTCCCTTTTAGTGATCACCAGTCATCTCAGTCAACTTATGTAGGGGATCTTGTACATCTAGATGTGGGGGGGGGGGGGGGGCTTATAAAGTGACAAGTAGGGAAGGTTATAAATCCTTTCTTACTATGGTTGATGATTACACAAGGGTTGTTTGGGTGTTTTTGTTAAGAAGTAAAAGTGAAGTTTTCTATTACATTGAAAGTTTTTTTAATCTATTCACAACTCAATTTGGTAAATCTGTTAAAATTATTAGAAGTGATAATGGTTGTGAATTTGTTAATACTCAAGTACAGAACTATTTTAGAAGTCATGGAGTTCTTTATTAGACCTCTTGTACTTATACTCCACAACAAAATAGTGTTGTGAAGAGAAAACATAGGCATCTCTTGAATGTTGTTAGGTCTCTTTTATTTCAAGGAGGTATTCCTCTTCCTTTATGGACTGAATGTGTTCTAACTGCTGTATACTTGATTAACACGACACCATCTTCTGTGTTAAAAGGCAAAGCACCATATGAATGTTTGTTTGGTTTTATACCCTCATATTTGCATTTAAGGAACTTTGGATAGGCATGATCAAAAAAACCGGTTCCTGGAACCGAACCGGTGGAACCGAACCGGAACCGAACCGGTTCCTACCCGTTTTTGGTAGGAACCGGACCCTATCTGATTCAACCCGATGATCCGTGACCGGTTCTTGCATTTCTGAGTGGGGGCGGGTAGGAACCGGAACCGAACCGGAACCGAACCGGAACCGGTTCTGGAACCGGTTCAACCGGAACCGGTTAGGAACCGGTTCTAGCCGTTGGATCGAGTATAGCCGTTTTTTTGGCCGTTTTTTGACCGTTGGGGTCAAAAATAGCCGTTTTTTGGCTCCCCCAAGCACCCCACTACTAGTATAAATAGGTATTTGGTGTCATGGGTTCATCACAACACTCAAAACGCAAACCCGAACGCAAAAAAATACAAAAAAACGCTATTACAACGTTTTGAGTTCTCTAATCTCTTGTTTTCTCTTCTTCTATATTCATATTTGTTGTTATGGCTGCCTCACAATCATCGGTTGGTCAAGGTTCCAACGCCGCACCAAGTTTCGTTCGTATTGTACCTCATAATCGTAATCAAGAGATTTGGTGCAATTGGGATTTGGTTGAATTGAGTGACCATTCATTGAAGGCTCGGTGCAAGTTTTGTGGGATTTATTTAAACCCACTTTCGAATTCAAATTTGAAGAAATACATCGAAAAACCGTATTGCAAGGCGTTGAAAAAGAACGTCGATTCGCAACAAACGCAAATGGATAGTGAAGGCGGAATATTTACATACGAAATTGATCGAGTTCAAGATCGTATGGCGAAGTTTGTGATTCAACAAGCTTTGCCGTTTAGCCACTTCGACAACCCTCGCTTAACCGCCATGATTCGAGATACGCTTCAACCACAATACACTCACGTAAGTCGTCATACTCTTAAACGTTATTGTTTAAAATTGTGGAAGAAGGCCAAAGAGGTACTAATTGCATATTTTGAAAATATAAATACGGGAATAAACTTAACGAGTGATGTTTGGTCGGCTCCACATGGTCTACCCGAATCTTATCTTTGTGTCACCGCTCATTGGGTAGACCCGTCATCGTGGGAAATGATGAAACGCACCATTGCTTTCGAACTCTTTGAGTATCCACATACGGGAGATAATTTGTTTGAAATTTTAGATTATGTTATAAAAACTTATAAACTAGAAAATAAAATATTTTCAATGGCATTTGATAACGCGTCGAATAATACATCGACGGTTGATAAATTAAAATTAAAATATACGCCGATTTGCAATGGTGTATTTTTTCACTCAATGTGTGTTGCACATATCATTAATTTAATCGTGCAAGACGGATTTGCTTCGGATGAGGTTACATCGGTTATAAACGATTTTAGACTAATGATACATGAAGTTTTTAAGAAAAGTAAAAAAAGACAAATGGATTATAGAAAATTTTGTAAAGATACGGGAAGAAAAGCTTTGGGAGCTAATTGGGATGTACCTCATCGATGGAATTCCACTTGCATAATGTTTCAAAGTGCTTTGAAACAAAGAGAAACTTTACAAATGTTTCATTATACTCTTGCCGAGAATGATTTGGCAATCCCCTTTTCAAATGAGAAATGGGAAATTATCAATGACTTATCGACTTTTCTTGAAGTTTTTAAAACATCAACTACGAAACTATCGGGAACGTATTATCCGACAAGTCCCTTGGTTCTTTCGGAGTTATTTTTAATCGTTAACAATCTTAAAGAATTTGAAAATAAAAGTCCAATGTTTTCAAACATCATATTACCAATGAAGTTTAAATTAAAAAAATACTTTCTTGAATTGCCACCGGTTTTTACTTGCGCCGCCGCTTTAAACCCAATGTTAAATGTTACGGGGGTTGAATGTGTGATAGACAAAATTTTTTCAGCCTTAGATATGCATGAAGTTGACCCAAACTTTTCAACAGAGGCAAAAAATGATTTTAACTTGAATTTTAAATTTATGTATGACTTTTATTTAAATAAATATGGGTCAAACATACACATGCCTATGCCGGGGGGGTCTTCATCAAGTTCAAGTGCTACTAGAGTACGAGATCCCATGATTAGCCTTATGAACACCGTTCGCAACGTAACGGCTAAAAAACAAAGGGGTAACACCCCTTCAAGCGAACTAGGAAGGTATAGTGCAACTGATTACTCTACCGGTTTATCCGAAGAGGATATGGCACTTTTGATGTTTTGGCTTGGTGGAAGGTAAAGGAAACCGAGTTTCCGATCTTGCCACCATGGCCCGTGATTTACTAACCGTCCAAGCTTCTACGGTAGCTTCGGAATCCGCTTTTTCTCTTAGTGGCAGGGTAATATCGGTGAGAAGAACAAGACTAAATTCGTAGTCGGTGGAGATGTGCATTTGCTTAAAGGATCACTTGGACTCAATCGATCGTATTCAACATGTAACCACTCTCGAAGATGAAACACCACTTGATGTTCGAGTGCACGACGAACAAGAAGGCATTTCTACAAGTAATTCCGAGGAAAAAGTCGCCGCTCAATAATTACGACGAACAAGAAGGCTTTTTTAGAAATAATATGTCACAACTTTATACTTATAAGTTTAATGTTTTGTTAGTTTGTTTTTGAAGATTTTAAAACATGTAACCGTTTTTTTTGAACTTCTTAAAGTAAATAAAATGAATTTTATGTTAATTGTTTTGTTTATTTTTCATGCTATACAAATACGAATCGTAGTTTAGAATCCAAATCGCAAACGAAAAACGAAAAAAAAAAATTTTTTTACACTGTAACCGGTTGGAACCGGTTACAGTGTAGGAACCGGTTCAGGAACCGGTAAGAACCGGTTAGATAGGTTAGGAGTCCGAGGGTGGGAGAACCGGTTCGGTTCCCTAACCGGTTCGAGCCTGGAACCGGTTTAAAAGGGGGTTTTGAATATAGGAACCGGTTCCGGTTCCTATTCCCAAACCGTTTTGAACATCTCTAACTTTGGATGCTTATGTTTTAGTACTATTTTGAATTTAACTAATAAATTTGAAAAAAGTGCTGAAAAATGTGTGTTTTTGGGATACTTTGTAAATCAAAAAGGTTATAAACTTTTTAGTTAGATAATAAGAAAATCATTTTTTTAAGATATGTGAAGTTCTATGAAATTTTTTATCCTTCTAGAGAAAGTGTGTCTTTAAAGTCTTTTGATTCAAATTATAATTCTTTATTAATGATATGAGCCAAATTAGATATATTTTATATTAATATTTCATACATTTTTAATTGGTTTTGAGTTGGTCTTTATTAAAATATTAGTCTAAAGCGGTTCATATTTAATTTTAAAGGGTTCAAGAGATAATGAACTAAAATAAAGTCTTTTTACTATACTTGTGACCAACGAACAAAACTGCACACAGAGCTTTATTTCTTATGAACCTCAAATTTTAAAACAAGCTTGCTTGTTATAATTGATAATTTGATTTGATTTAATATCAAAATAATTTTAATGAATATTTTCTTGGGTGAGTGAAAGAAATTAATAAATCTTACAATATTAATAAACTCTTGTGATGCAAATAATATCGTTGACTTTTATGCTATGATATGAGATTTCCCTTTACAAAGTAATTAATTAATTCGTATATATATCGTTTGGAGGAACCGATGTAAAGTGGGCTAAAGTTTTCATATAAAATAAATAATCAAGTTGATGGGCTTATGGGCTGACTGTATAGAAAAGAAAGTAGGTGACGTAAAGAAAAAGCTATGTCAACAATTTATAAAGGGGACTGGTAGTTCGAGTGAGAGAGGTGGGCATATTTTTTGATACATAACCCTACGCACAAAAAAAGAGTCAACGAACAGAGGTTTTGACAGGCTTTTGTCGCAAGAAGTGAAGAAGAAAATAAAGAAGAAAGCCTTTGGTTTAAGGGGAGATCGTTTTGGTTCAACACCTACTCAACCAAGCATCATCACTATTCGGTTTGAATTTATTATTTTAATTATGAGCTTGGTTGTTGCACTTAATTATTTTGGTTTCTTTGATTTTAAGATGTTAGGCTAAATTTATTAGACTGCCAAGGCTTGTGATGAACCTTTGTTGAAGTTTGATTTTATTTGGAGTTTGCTTTTCGTTATGGGTTTATGAATTAGTAAAAAGTTTAATATTATTTATTTGATGTATATGAATGCTTGGTTTTATTTGATGAGTTTTATTGTTTCATAGTTTCCTTGGTGATTTTCTGTCATATAATAGGATTCTTTTAGGTCATTTACTGTGTGTTCTTGACTAGTTTGTGATTGATTTATAATAAGATCATAGAAACAATATTATTAATTAAATAAATAAAAGTGCGCTGCTAATCTAAAAAGCTGTAAGGTGATAGATTATTTGATAGGTCGTTGTTGATTAAGATTGCTAGACTTAGTTCTTCGTAAGGAGTCCGTCTAGGTTTGATTTTTCAACTTGGTCTATTGAGTCGAATGAATTTATTAAACTGCCTTTGATTTCCGCGCTGTAAGGTAGGTTGTCGTTTAAAGGTACTCGTTCATAATTAATTAGATAACTGTAAGGAAGTATAATATTAAAATTGGTGTTTTTAAGAACTTAATAAAAATCCATAGGTGTCTTCTTGAAGGGTCAGGGGTCCTGTTCGGGTTTTCTTTTAAGTGATTATTTTATAATCCCAATTCCATAACAAGCATTTTCCTAATAATTGATAACTGAAACTATGGGGATTCTAACCTAGGTGGTTTTTCATCGTCATCTTATATAAATCAGTTAAAATTATCTTTTGTTTATTTTAATTATTTTCGTAATTAGTTTAAATTTATGTTTCTTTTAAAGTAAAAACCCCCCTTTAATAATAATAAATAAATAGTCGTGTCAGTAAGTCGAGTCTAATTTAGTTAATTACGTAATTTAAAGAGTCTCGTGGGTTCGATATCCGGACTTACTTAGCTGTACTAGAGTTGACCGGTTTACTTGCCGGTTAGTAGTTTAGTCGAGTCTAAGAGTCTAGAATTTATTACTTAGTGTCTAGATTAGCGTAATTTAGTTAATAATAATTAAACTACTTTTAGCACATCAAGTTTTTGGCGCCATTGCCGGGGAACTCTTGGCGATTGCGATATTAGCTTTACTTGGACTTATTTGCTACATACTTGCTATTTGTTTTTATTTTTGTTTGAGTCGTAGGAGTCTAATTTTAAGTTTTAGTTTATTTTATTTTCGAGTCTTTTATTAGAGTCTATCCATTTGGTCTGTTGCGTTTTTCAGGTTTATTCTACGTCTTCGTTCGCAAGGACCACCGTTGGAAAACCTGGAATTTTCTCCGTTGAAGACCGAGGCTAGCTCGTCAGCAGAGAAGCAACTGTCAGAATCTAGTTCTACACCAAAGTCTTCCCCAACTAGTTCACCACCTGAAAGTCCTAGAAGTCAAGTTCAAATGGCCGACGATAGGACAATTGCTGCTCAAGCCTTCGATGGCTTTAACCGGGAACCAGTCATGCATCGTTGTCCCCGCGATCGACAACCCCAACTCGTGGCAGATTCTGTCATACGTCATGAACAACATCGTTCAAACTAATCAGTTTCATGGGAACGATGACGAGGATGCGCCGGCTCATATTAACCGACTTTACCGCGTTTTGAAAACTTTTAAATTGCAAGGTGCTACTGAAGATGCAATTTTCTTACATCTTTTTCCTTTTTCACTTACAGGTAAAGCAGCTATTTGGCTTGACACGCAGCCACCTGGCACGTTCACTACTTGGGAAGCACTACGTTCTGCATTTATCAAGAGGTACTTTCCACCGGCTAAAGCGGATGTTCTTCGCGATCAGATTCACTCGTTTCACATGGAGCCGGATGAGCAATATTGTCATGCTTGGGAGCGTTTTCAGAGCTTGTTGTCTCGATGCTCACAGAATGGTCTTACACCATGGGCTCTCGTGGAGAAATTCTACAATGGGTTGAACTACGAAACCCAGGTTCGGTTCGACACGGCTGCGGGAGGAAGTCTACTGGCTAGGAAGAATGTCGCCAAATGTAACGAGATGTTTGAGAGCTTCGCTCAATCGGACCTCGCCAAAGGGCCACGTCGCGGGAATTCCACTCCCGTTAATAGTACATCCTCATCTTCTCGAGGTGTACACCAGGTTAATCTGGATATTACTGTGGCTTCTGCTTTGGAATCATTGACCCGAGAAGTGAAGGAACTTAAGACAAAGGTGGACAAGTGTGAGTTTTGTAGAGGTGGAAACAGCACTTTGGAGTGCCCGGTGATGAATCAGCAAGTCGATTTTGTTGGTGCTCAGAATAGGTTTCCTAACAACAACTTCAACAACAATTAGAATTGGAACACCTACAAGAACCTGAATCAGAATAACTCCAACTGGCGTCCGTCAGGCGCACTACCCGGCTACCAAAATTCTTACAAAGGACAAGGTCAGTACAATAATAATAATAATAATAACAATGGTACTATTGTTCAAAATAATGTGCAGGATCCTAATGGAAGCATGGGACGTCTAGAGGAGATGATGAAGCAAATCTTGGAGAGAGATCAAGTCACATAGAAAAAGTTGACCGAACACGATATGCTCATCAAGAATCAACAATCTTCTATTCTCGATATTCAAAGAACCGTTGGTGATATTGCTCGTCGTCTCGAAGAAAGGCCTCAAGGACAGTTTTCGGGTTCTACTCAGACTAATCCGGCCGCTCAATTGAAAGCAATTACCACTCGTAGCGGAAGGGTTTTGGGTCCCGAGGTAGTTAAAGAAACGGGCGGAATTGAAGAATAGGAAGCGGTGGATGAAAAGATCGAGTTGGAGGCTCCGGGTAAGTCACATAGTAAAACACCAATTATTGAGCCACAAGTTGAGAAAAACCCGGTCATATTTCGGCCACCACCCGATATTAATATTGTCCATGTTCCATATCCCGCTCGTCTCAAGAATAAAAAGTACACGAGGGAATACGGGCATTTTCTAGATATATTCCGACAATTGAAAATTAATCTTCCGTTTTTTGAAGCCCTCCAACACATGCCAAAGTATGCGAAATTTTTGAAAGATTTACTCAAGAGAAAAGATCGGTTGGGAGAGATTTCGTCTATTCCGCTTAGCGGGGATTGTTCGGCGGTAGTGTTGAACCGGGTCCCGGAAAAGTTGTCGGATCCGGGTGTTTTTACAATCCCATGCACGTTCGGAAGTGATATGATGAGTCAAGCGTTAGCGGATTTGGGTGCGAGTATGTGACACCCGGTAATTTCCCAATCCTATAAACTAAGTAATCAACCTGATAATTAGGTGATTGTAAATATTATGCGCGCTATATTAGAATCAGCGCGGGCAATTGTTATGTTCGCCCTGCGCGAGCGCGCTATGTTAGAATCAGCGCGGGCATTTGTTATATGCGCCGTGCGCGAGCGCGCCATGTTAGTCAGCACGGGCATATTATGTGCGCCCTGCGCGAGCGCACCATGTTAAGAACCAGCGTGGGCATATGTTATATGCGCCATGCGCGAATGTTTTGGCTTTATGTTTTCATGTAACTTAACGTTATGTTGTCTAATGGGTTGACCATCCCGCATGATGCTAAGGCGGGTGCATCCTAAATCGTTTATGCGCGTGCGGAAGGGAACTAACCTCCCCGCATGGCGGGAACATTGAGAGCTAGTTTGTCTGAAGCTCCAAGATGGAATTGACTTCAACATGACTGATCACTATGTTGAAATACCAAGACCACCTGGAGAATTTACAAATGAAACTCAATGTCCCTAACTGCGAGAAGGTTACGCACCTACCCGCAGCAAAGAAATGTCCTTCACGCAGAAAGCTATGCGCACAAAGTGATACGCGCAGAACACTTAGTCTATTCTCCAGATGTAAGGAGATTACTCCCGCCCAAAAGGAAACAGTAGCGTGTTTCAGAGATTTTCCACTTTTTACTGTACACTGACAAAAGTACCTGAAAAAGCATACTGTAACATGAAAAGTCAACTGTCAGCCACCCTACTCCCACCAACCACAGACCTGCATGTCCTGACCAAATCAAATCAAAATCTTTTGACCACTACTCCACTTTTAAATAAACAATAATAATTTCCATACTTTATCATCATTACACCTAGATATGAAAAGATTACAATCCCCTAAAGCAAGGGATTGTGTTCCCTTGAGTTTGCCTATAAACATGTAACCTAAATTATCACCCAAACACACTTCAAACTTCTCTCTTAAGAACTGTAAACTTGCACTAATCATCTCCCAAGCATCCATTGTTTTCATTTCCGATCCTGTTACTAGACCTTCAATTCAAAGGCCAACACCAAGAAAACCCGAATCTCGATTAATCCCTTAACAAGAACCACAGGTGAGTCTCACAGCCCCTATTTTCACTGTTTTCACTATTTTTAAACTGTTTTCGGGGCGAGGGACACGTACTTAAATAATGTTTTATCATGGTATACTTACAAGCTATGCAAGCGATTATGTGTTTAAATTATGTTTCATGATGAGCAATGCAAACGGTTATCTATGATTTGCGATGTATGTGCGCCAGAACTCGAGTAAGTGATCACTTTACCATTGGAACTCTAAGGGTAGGGACTGCTGGTTTGATCCGCCCACTCGTAGGGGTCGCACCTCTTACACAGACGAGTGCCTAGTATGGTCATGGGGCAGTACTATGGGTTTGAGCCCGCTCGTAGAGGTCGCTCCTCTTACGCAGACGAGCGCCTTGTTTTCCGGCACAACGTCCGCGCGTAACCCGCGGGACGGTATTACAGTATTATTCGCTCGTAGTGGCAGCGCCACTTTGCATGGACGAGCACGGCTTTTCAGAAATGTCCACGCGCAACCCGCGGGACGGTATTACTTATTTCGCTCGTAGTGGCAGCGCCACTTACACAGACGAGCACAGTTCCCAGAAATGTTCGCGCGTAACCCGCGGAACGATTTTATCAGAATATGTTGATAGAACTATGATTTACCAAGCATGTGTTTTAATAATGCTATCAGAATTATGTTTCAGAATGATTTTTATCAAATTATGACGCGATACGATTTATCAAGTTACTAAAACTTGTGAACTCACTCAGTTTATACTGATTCAAATGTTTTACGTGTCTTTCAGGAGATAACTAGGTAGCGCATGGAGTCACACTTAGAGCACCTCACGCTGAGCATCTAAAACTAGCTTTTTGGAAGATTTTAGCTCTATCCCTTCGATGCGCGTGGTTGTTCTCGCCGCGCAAGTGGATATGGCGTGGAAATCTTTAACAGTTTTTATACTTGGATGATTTTATGTAATTTTTAAACAATGTAATGTATTTGTATTAAACATTTCATGCGCAATGAAAATCTTATCTTGAATGTTTGCAATGGCCCGTGCTTAAGTATCAATCCCCACTCGCGCGCGCCCGGCTGTTTCCGCCGTTCAGGGCCGGGTGTGACAGATTGGTATCAGAGCACAGGTTATAGCGAACTAGGAAAAGAAGTTTTAACCTAGACTATAACCGTTGGGGAATCGCATGAAATATTTTTCAAAGAAAATATTTTCAAAAGAAACTATACACACACTTAGGAACACGGGTCACACAGTGTCTAGTAAATAATGATAAGAACATTATGTGCTCAGAGTACATGCGCTAAGTTTAATATATTTTCATTCTCTTTTAAAGCGAGAATGCCTCCAACTAGAGCCAAGGGAATCACCATGACACCCGAGGAACTCGCGGAAATAATCGCGCAGGCGATCGCGACACATGAGGCCAGCAAGGCCGAATCAAGTCAGGGTCGTCAGAACGAGACCCCAGAACCCGAATCAGGAGCCTTGGACAAAGGGTGCTCCTATAAGACATTTATGGCCTGTAGGCCTTGGCCATTCAAGGGTACCGAAGGGGCCATTGGGCTCTACAACTGGATTGACAAGATGGAGACAGTTCTCTCCATCAGCAGATGTAGTGAGAACCAGAAGGTCCTTTACGCGACCTGCATGTTCCAAGAAGCAGCTTCGTCTTGGTGGAAGCTTCAAGTGAAGACTTTGGGGCGAGAAGTTGCTCTTCACAAGACCTGGGAAGAACTGAAGGAAATGATGATGAGAAAGTTCTGCTCTCGCGCAGAAATCCAGAGTCTGCAGCAGGAATTCTGGAACCACACCATGGTAGGAACGGATATCGACGCCTACAACAACCGGTTCAATGAGCTTTGCCAGTTAGTGCCAGACATGGCAAACACGGAGGAAAAGAAGATCGAGAGATATATCTTTGGGTTACCTCCTGTTGTTAGGGTTCCGCTCAACGCCGCAGCGCCTCCAACCTTTGATGAGGCGGTAGCGCGGGCCATCACCCTTACAAGGGATACGGTCCGTGCGGGTATGTTGACTACGCGCGGAAACGAGCAGCGAACCTCTGACTCCAAGAGGAAATGGAACTCTCACCACCGAGGGTCCGACTCCAAGCAGCCACCGTTCAAGAAGCAGGAGAGCGCAAAGGTTTACGCGATCCAAGCCGCAGAGCCATCAAGGAAAGGATACAGCGGGCCTTACCCATGGTGCAACAAATGCAAGTTTCACCACGAGGGTGAATGCGCGAGCGTCTCGTGCGCCAAATGTAACAGGCCAGGGCACAAGACGGTGAATTGCCGTGCTAAATAAGCTGGAGCCAGTGACAACTGCTACGCATGCGGAAAGCTAAGGCATTTTAGTCGGGATTGCCCGCAAAAGGGAAACCAAGCTCGCGGGAGAGCTTTTGTGATCGGCGCGGCGAAGCTAAAGAAGAGCCGAATGTGGTAACCGGTACGTTTTTGCTTAACGGCCATTTTGCATCTGTTTTATTTGATACTGGCGCTGACCTAAGTTTTATATCCGCTGAGTTTAAAAACTCCCTAGGCCTAGCAAGCAGTAGGCTAGACACGCCTTATACTATAGAACTAGCCAATGGTAGGCAGTTATGCGCGAACGAAAGAACTGAACAATGTGTTATAGTCATGGGAAGTCACGGGTTCAATATTAACTTGTTGCCAATAGACTTGGGAAGTTTTGACATTGTGGTAGGTATGGATTGGTTAGTCGAGAACCATGCAGAGGTTATTTGCCATGAGAAGCAGGTTCGGATCCCACTGTTGAACGGAGAAACCTTGGTAATTCAAGGGGAAAGAAGGGGAGTTGCGACGAAACTGATTTCGTGCCTAAAGGCGCGCAAGTGCCTAAGGAAAGGGTGCTACGCCTTCCTGGCGCATGTAGTAGAGAAGAAAGGAGATGAGCGAAGAATTGAAGACTTACCAGTAGTGCGCGAATTTCCAGAAGTTTTTCCTGAAGATTTGCCCGGATTACCGCCGCCGCGACAAGTCGAATTTCGTATTGATTTAGTCCCAGGAGCTGCGCCAGTAGCTCGAGCGCCTTATCGATTAGCTCCATCTGAGATGCAAGAGCTATCCAATCAGCTACAGGAACTATTGGATAAGGGTTTCATACGCCCAAGCTTCTCACCTTGGGGAGCTCCAGTACTGTTTGTTAAGAAAAAGGATGGTTCGTTCAGAATGTGTATTGAGTATAGGGAGCTGAACAAGCTGACAGTCAAGAATCGGTACCCCTTACCGAGGATTGACGACTTATTTGACCAGTTGCAGGGATCCAGTTATTATTCGAAGATAGATCTACGGTCAGGATACCACCAACTTAGGGTCCATGAGGAAGATGTGCCAAAAACAGCCTTCCGAACTAGATACGGCCATTATGAGTTCTTAGTGATGCCTTTCGGGCTAACTAATGCGCCGGCTGTATTCATGGATCTGATGAACCGCGTGTGCAAACCATACTTGGACAAGTTTGTGATTGTGTTTATAGATGATATTCTGATTTACTCTCGGACCAAGGCCGAGCATGAGCAACACCTGAGATTGATTTTGGAATTGTTGAGGAAAGAAAAGTTGTATGCGAAGTTTTCCAAGTGTGAGTTTTGGCTTAGAGAAGTTCACTTTCTCGGTCACGTTGTAAACGAGAAAGGAATACACGTTGATCCTTCCAAAGTCAAGGCCATCGAAAACTGGGAAGCGCCAAAAACCCCAACTGAGGTGAGGCAATTCCTAGGACTAGCTGGCTACTATCGACGCTTCATTGAGAACTTCTCCAAGATAGCTCTACCACTGACCGCGCTAACTCAGAAAGACAAGAAGTTTGTTTGGGGCGAAAATCAGGAAGCGGCATTTCAAATGTTAAAACAGAAGTTATGTAGTGCGCCAATTTTGTCTTTACCCGAGGGGACGGATGACATCGTCGTTTACTGCGACGCTTCACATCAGGGACTCGGATGTGTCCTTATGCAGCGAGACAAAGTCATAGCGTATGCCTCGCGCCAACTCAAGACCAATGAAAAGAACTACACAACGCATGATCTGGAACTTGGAGCGGTTGTCTTCGCGCTAAAGATTTGGCGCCATTACCTCTATGGTACAAAGTGTATAATCTTTACGGATCACAAGAGCCTTCAACATATATTTGATCAAAAGGATTTAAACGTGAGGCAACGAAGATGGGTGGAGTTGTTGAATGATTATGATTGTGAAATTAAGTACCACCCTGGAAAGGCGAATGTGGTAGCAGACGCGCTAAGCAGGAAGGAGCGAATAAAAACGCTACGAGTCAAGGCTCTAAGATTGACCATTCACGCAGATCTCTCTACCCGCATCCGAGACGCTCAGCAAGAAGCCTTGAAACCAGAGTTTGTTAAAAACGAATCCCTTGGGGGTATGATTAAGGATTTGGAGCTCAAAGAGAACGACACTCGATATTTTGCTAACCGCATATGGGTCCCTCTCAAGGGAGGATTGCGCGAGCAAGTATTAAACGAAGCTCACAAGACGCGATATTCCGTACATCCTGGCGCAGACAAGATGTACCAAGATGTTAAAGCACTGTACTGGTGGCCCAATCTTAAAGGCGCCATCGCAACGTATGTCAGTAAGTGCCTGACGTGTTCGAAGGTGAAGGCTGAATACCAGAAACCATCAGGGTTTCTTCAACAGCCAGAAATTCCTATGTGGAAGTGGGAACAAATCTCTATGGACTTCATCACCAAACTGCCAAGGACACCTGGGGGTTATGACACGATCTGGGTTATTGTGGATCGGCTAACTAAGTCAGCGCACTTCCTGCCGATCAAGGAAACCGATAAGATGGAAAAGTTAGCCCGATTGTATATTCGAGAAGTAGTTTCAAAACATGGAGTCCCGGTGTCCATCATTTCTGATAGAGATAGTCGGTTCACCTCAAGATTTTGGAGATCGTTACAAGGGGCTTTAGGTACTCGTCTTGACATGAGTACGGCATATCATCCCCAAACGGATGGACAAAGCGAGCGAACAATCCAGACATTGGAAGATATGCTGCGCGCGTGCGCAATCGATTTCGGAGGTAGCTGGGATACTCATCTCCCATTGGTCGAATTTTCTTACAACAACAGTTATCACACAAGCCTCAAGGCTGCGCCGTTTGAAGCTTTGTATGGGCGCAAGTGTAGATCCCCACTGTGCTGGGCTGAAGTGGGTGACAAGCAAATGACTGGTCCAGAATTGATCCAAGAAACAACAGACAAGATCTTTCAGATACGGGATCGCCTTAAGACAGCGCGCGACAGACAGAAGAGCTACGCAGATGTGCGAAGGAAACCGTTGGAGTTTCAAGTAGGGGATAGAGTACTTTTGAAAGTCTCTCCATGGAAAGGAGTCCCCCGTTTCGGCAAGCGAGGAAAGTTGAATCCGCGCTACATTGGACCATTTGAGATCCTGGAGAGGATCGGTCCGGTTGCTTATAAACTCCGTTTACCCCGCCGAACTCAGTGGAGTTCATGATACGTTCCATGTATCCAACCTCAAAAAGTGCTTATCTGACGAAACGTTGATTTTGCCGTTGGAAGAGATTCACATCGACAAACAACTGCACTTCGTAGAAGAACCTATAGCAGTAACCGATTGGAAAGAACAAAAGTTACGCAGAAGCAGAATCAAGTTAGTAAAGGTTCAATGGAACTCGAGGCGTGGGCCTGAATTCACTTGGGAAAGAGAAGACCAGATGCGCATGAAATTGTGACACTCCGTTAAACAACTCTTTTTCCGTACAATGCTTAATTATAATTTCTTAAGGTTAATTCACGCACGATTAGATTAATAAGTTTAATCGCAACGAGTCTAACATAAGCTCACGTGCACGATACATTGTATCTAAGTAATTTTTGAAATTACTCGAACTTTTGGATTTTATCCAATGAGTGTGAGCGTTGGTGATAACTTGTTTAAAAGAGTCGAACGTATTTAACGAACCTATAAGGTTCAAATTCTATATTATACGTACGAATATATATTTTATATAATATCAACAACAACAAAATAATGAATGGATTATTCGAGTGTTTATTATTATTTTAGCAACCTGTTTCATGAAATACTACCGACTTAGAATACACGAAAACATTGGTAAATAATCAAAAATACAAGGGAAGCATGTCACGAGTTATTTTCTTTGAGCATAACACTAAAATATATTTTATACATTTCTTTCAAGTAATATTAGTATTCTAACCTAACGACTTTCCATGTTATCAAGATTTTGATTAAAACAAATAAATATAGTAAAGATATTTGTGTATATACAATTTCCATGGATATGCCTTAATGAAAAAAAAAGACGTGTATTAATAATATAAAAGGAAATCAAAATTTGTAAATTAAACATATATGCATACATACGGATATGTAAAAATAATGATAATAATACAAAACAAAAGCTATCTACATAAATGATATA